>NW_007247348.1:26844-27252 GCF_000164805.1 Carlito syrichta
AAGGGCCTTCTTAAGCCAAATTATGGTAGACATTGAACTACAGAAACCAAGTAGTTAGCCGGCCTTGGTAGCTCAGTCTGTAATCCCAGCACTTTGGGAGGTTGAGGCAACTGGATTGCCTGAGCCCATAGGTTGAACACCCACACGGGAAACTTGCTAACACACTTGGCTAATTTTTGATTTATTGTAGGAATCAGGCGTAGACCTCATCCCTACAATAAATCAAAAATTAGCCAGGTGTGTTAGCAAGTTTCCCGTGTGGGTGTTCAACCTATGGGCTCAGGCAATCCAGTTGCCTCAACCTCCCAAAGTGCTGGGATTACAGACTGAGCTACCAAGGCCGGCTAACTACTTGGTTTCTGTAGTTCAATGTCTACCATAATTTGGCTTAAGAAGGCCCTTTCATTT
>NW_007247348.1:27272-52648 GCF_000164805.1 Carlito syrichta
AAAAAAAAAAAAAAAAAAAAAAACACCAAGAAGGAAACATCGTTCTTCTGTTTGAAGATAAAATGAAAGGGCCTTCTTAAGCCAAATTATGGTAGACATTGAACTACAGAAACCAAGTAGTTAGCCGGCCTTGGTAGCTCAGTCTGTAATCCCAGCACTTTGGGAGGTTGAGGCAACTGGATTGCCTGAGCCCATAGGTTGAACACCCACACGGGAAACTTGCTAACACACCTGGCTAATTTTTGATTTATTGTAGGAATCAGGCGTAGACTTCATCCCTACAATAAATCAAAAATTAGCCAGGTGTGTTAGCACACCTCTAGTTCCAGCTACTTGGAAGGCTGAGGCAGAAGGATCATTGAAACCAAGCAAGTCGAGGGGTCACTGAACTCCAGTCTGGGTGACAGAGTAAGATTCCAACTCAAAAAAAAAAAATATATGTATGTCCTGTTTTACTTTTAATGATATTTTACCCCGTATATATATACATAATTTATATATATATAATAATGTTTTATTCCATATATGTCCTGTTTTACTTTTAAAATTCTATTGCCTTGGTTTCTCAATTTTTTTTTTTTTGAGTTGGAGCCTCACTCTGTCACCCAGACTGGAGTGCAGTGGCACACTCCCAGCCACCACAGCCTTAACCTGCTGGGCTCCAGTGATCCTTCCACCTCTGCCTTCCAAGAAGCTGGAACTAGAGATGTGCTACCACACCTGGCTAATTTCTTGATTTATTGGAGAGACGAGGTCTCACCAAATTGCTGGGCAGTTCTCAAACCCATGAGCTCAGGCAATCCACTCGCCTAGGCCTCCCAAAGCGCTGGGATACAGGCTGAGACACTGAGCCCAGCCTCTCACACCATTTTCTACAAATGCAGTAAATACAGTGCATGTGGTAATGAAAAAAAAAAAACTTATGAAGCAAGTAATACTTACTAGGGTTGGTAAAAATGGCCCACTAGGCCAAACACAAAGGCTCATGCTTGTAATCCCAGTTCTTTGGGAACCCACAAATTTGAGATCGGCCTGGGTAACTTGGTGAGACCTCATCTCTATAATACAAAATTAGCCAGGCATAGTTGCATGTGCCTGCAGTTCCAGCTCCTTGGAAGGCTGAGGTGGAAGAATCGCCTGAGACCAGCAGATTAGGACTACAGTGATCATGAGAGTGCCACTGTACTCCAGCATGGGTGACAGAGTGAGACTGAATAATAATAAAGAAAATCAAGAAACCAAGACTATTTACTTTGGAGAAACTTGGATGGATTTCAAGTCTATAATATAAGTGACTGAGCCAAAGATGGTCATTCTCACTTGTAATACCAACATTTTGGCAGATGGAAATGAGAAGACTGCCTGAGGCCAGGGGCTTGAAACCACCTGCAAGCTGAGAAGAACTTCTCTCTACAATAAATTAAAAAAATAAAATTAGCCAGGCTTGGTGCCGTGTGCCTGTAGTTTCAGCTTCATGGTAGGCTTAGGTGGAACAATCGCCTGAATCCAGCAGGTTGAGGCTGCGGTGACCATGAGAGTACTGCTATACTCCCATTTAGGTGAAAAGGATTCAAAAAAAAAAAAAGAATAAATTCTCAGTGATGTATTACATAACACAGATCTGAGTATTATGTGTACTCACTCATAAGTTGACCCTGAACGTTATTCAGAATACTATAAGTGACTGGCAGTATTGGGACACAACCATGGGAGAGGTAGGACATAATATCAATAAAGGTACCCAAACTTTACATGTACCCTAAATTGTTGCCTACATTTTAAAATAAAAATAATAGAAAAAAGAAAAAGAAATAGAAGAGAATAGAAAACCTGGTTTCCCAGGATGAGGACAATGTCAACACACAATTTCTGTTCCATACTAAGTATTTCATATCCGTTCTTTGTAGAAAAATCACATTTGAGTAGAAATGTAAAAATTATTAGAAACATTGTGTCAGAACGTTGCAACATGACATCATGATCAATCTCCCTTTATGCCAGGAAAGAACAGGAGAGTCAACATTTGGGAATCCATCAACAAAATTAGTCACACTAAAGAATCAATGAGAAAGTCATATGATCATGTTAACAGATTAAAATGATATTGTGACACTTTTAGAAAAGAATTATACATTTATAAATCAATGGATAAGGAAGCAGTATATAATATTTCTGAAACACATGAAAAACAGTAGAAATAAAAAGCAATAAAATATGTTTTGGGAAGAAAGTTTAAATGGTATCACTAAGTTGATATCCCCTAATCAGTTTATCAGTTGAGCCTGATAATGACATAGACACCAGCTATTTTTGTTCTGGAGAAAAAAAACTTTTTTGCACAAAAGAACATTTAAATTGAAAATCCATAAAAATCTGAAAAAAATAGGATGATATTATACCTAATAAGGACTAGGAAAGTAAAGCAGTGTGATAGTGACTTTTTAAAAAGATTGAGAAATCAAGGGAATACAAAGTTTAAAAGGAGAATAAGACATATACGCAAATGCACTATACAATCAAAGCCACAGTGGTAGAAAAGTAGTGACCTTGCTGTTTCTCACTGGAGACTGAAGCTTACACATGTGCAGAGACTTTGTCTTCCAGTGTGTTTGCTTCTTGCAGGTCTTCCTCACCCATGTTAGGCAGAGATGACCCAGCCCTTCAGACTATCCAGAGCCTTGGAGTCAGTGTCCTATGCACAGTAAGTCCTTAGTTACAAATGAGTTCTGATAAAAGAGTAACCAATATTATATGCAATGGAAGGCCACCACATTTTTTTTTTTTAGTTGGAGTCTCTCTTTGTCATCCAGACTGGAGTGTGGTGGTCACTCCCAGCCACCGCAGGGTCGACCTGCTGGGCTCTGGTGATCTTCCCGCCTCAACCTTTCAAGTAGCTGGAACTACAGGGGCGCATTACCATGCCCGGCTAGTTTTTGATTTATTGTAGAGATGAGATCTCACCAAGTTGCCCACATGAGTCTTGAACCCGCAGGCTCAGGCAATCCACTCACCTCAGTCTCCCAAAGCACAGGATTACAGGCTGAGCCACCGAGTCCAGCTGGCCCATCACATATTAAGTCAATGATGGATAATGTCCTAAAAACTAGATGATTCTTCCATTTGTCATTTAGGAAGCACAGAATTCTGTTACATTTAAAGAAAATGGGTGGAACTACACTTTTATTCTATCTAAACATTTTAAAATCTGACGTTGCCATCGACAGGGTGTCTGTAACTCAGTATCCACCATAAACTGATTTTCCCTCATTATGTCCCTTACACGTTCACTTCCATTACATTTTCTAACAGAAGTATGATTTTTCTTCTCAGAGTATGCTTCTTAGAAGCTGCTCTTGGTAATCAAATCTCTCAGGTATTTTATCTGGAAAATATTTCTTTTTCCTATTCTTTAAACGTATCCGATTTCACCTTTAATAATACTTTGTATCAGCACTGTTAATACTAAGTTTCCATTTTCAAGAAAACACACCGTTTTGGAAATACCCTTAGTGCTTTTAGTGTAGTTTTGTTTTGTAATTTTAATTTATATTCATTTATATACTTCTATTTAGAATTTATATACACCCACACTTTTGAGTGGTATCTCTCTGCCACCCAGGCTGGAGTTCAGTGGCATAATTATGGCTGAACCTATGGGTTCAGGCAATTCTTCCCTTAAGTTACCTGAATACCTTGGGACAACATGCCCTACCACACCCAACAATTTTTTTGTTATTTTTTATTGGTAAGAGTTGCCCATGCTGCTCTCAAACTCCTGGGGTTCAAGACATTCTCCCACCTCAGCCACCCAATATATTGAGAATACAGTCCTGAGTCACCATGCCTTGACCCTCACTGCTTGTAGGTGTTTTCTTTTTTTGTGGTATCATGCAGTTTGACTGATATTGCTTTTAATACTGTTTTATTTTTCTATTTTTGACACATATTAATTCCAAATTTAGGAATTTATGTCTGGTTATTTTACAAACTCATATATCATCAAATCTTTGATATGACCTTTTATTTTTTCACATATTTTACTCAAACCACTATATAAATGTTTCATATTTTACATTCAAGTCACCATTTATGAACTGTAATCATAATTTTTATCACTTGGACTTTGACACATTGAGTATATAAATTGTTCTCAATATTTCCACTCAATACTACTGTTATTGGCTCAATCTAACTTTATATTTATCTCATACATTGTTGATATATTATATTCATAATTATTTTGGCTTGACTGTTTTCCAAATAGGGCTAGTCAAGATTATACTGTCTTGTTATTTCCATGTTTATTTTTCTCACTGTACTGTTAGTCCATGAAGAACATGGGTTTGACCTCCATAGGTCCACCTTTTTTCAACAAATACACTGGAATGGTTTTTTTTTGGATAATTTGTGATCATTTAAAAGAAATGCGCAGAAGAACCATAGTTTAGAAATAACTTTTTAAAATGTCATGAAGAATGAACGGAGTTGCCAGGCGAGGCAGGAACTTCTCTCCCCTTCTCTGGGTCAGGAGCGCAGAAATTATGCCCCTTCTCTCACCATGAACTGGCTCTCCAGTTCCCAGAGAGTGGTGCTTACTGCCTACCACCCCAGCAGCAAAGACTGGGCCATGGGGGGCAGCCATGCCCAGCGGGGCAAGGAAGCCACCTTGAGCCGCAGACATGGCCAGTACACTATGACCCAGGAAAGCACCACCAGAATTCTGGAAAAACCTCCTTATGATCGATCAAGTTCCCAGGATTCTATGAATGAACACTCTATGGAGCCCTATTGGACAGAACTGGAAGACATCAAGAAATCTAGTGATTTCTGTCTTGTCTGCTTAGACAAGAAGATCAAGAGTTGGTGGTTGTCAGAGAGCCTGATGAGGGAGAATTGGAAGAAGAGTGGCTTAGAGAGGCTGGTTTGTCCAATCTCGTCAGAGTCTGCTGGAGATCCCCAAGAAAGCATGGTGTTTTTATCAGCATTGACCCAGACCCAGACAGCAGCTGTTCAGAAACGAGTGGAGACGGTCTCTGAGACCTTGAGGAAGAAAGACAAACAGTACCAGATTCCTGACATCAGAGACATATTTGCTCAACAGAGAGAGTCAAGAGACAAAGCTCCAGATGGCACTGAGTCACAGTCAGTTAGAACAAATGAAAACAGATATCAAGGAAGAGACGACCAGGAATCCAACCTCCTTGTTGGTGAAGAGAAACTGTCTCTACCTGAGGAGGCACCTGCCTCTGAAACCAACATTAACCTGGAGGTATCATTTGCTGAGCAAGCACTCAATCAGAAAGATAACTCCAAGGAGAAGATCCAAAGGAACAAAGGCAACGATGCTACCTTACCTAATTTCAGACTGCCAAAAGACAAAACAGGCACCACAGGATTGGTGACCTCGCACCCCAGGACATGAAGAAAGTTTGTTCTCTAGCGCTAATTGAACTGACTGCCCTCTGATGTATTCAGTGTTGAACTGAAACAACAGAAAGCTGAGAAAATCAAAACAAAAGATTCTGGTCTTTTTTGTGTTCCATTGACAGTATTGTTAGAACAAGATCAGAGGAAAGTCCCAGGAAGTAGAATACCTTTGATCTTTCAAAAGCTGATTTCTCACATTGAAGAAGGGGTTTTGTAAACAGAAGGCCTCTTATGAATATCTGGAGCTGCCATCAGAATCAAGACTCTTTGCCAAGAACTAGAAGCCAAGTTTTATGAAGGGACTTCTAATTGGGAAAGTGTCAAACAGCATGACGCAGCTAGCCTGCTGAAGCTCTTCATCCAGGAGCTGCCCCAGCCTCTGCTCGGTGTAGAATATCTGAAAATCTTCCAGCTGTCCAGAATCTTCCAACCAAGCAACAGCTACAGGCTTTGAACCTTCTTGTTATCCTTCTGCCAGATGCAAACAGGGACACATTAAAGTCCCTGCTTGAATTTCTCTTAAGGGTAATAGATAATAAAGAGAAAAATAAAATGACGGCCATGAATGTAGCAATGGTCATTGCCCCGAATCTCATTATGTGTCATGCATTGGGTTTGAAGTCCAGCGAGCAGTGAGAATTTGTGATGACAGTTGGGACAGCAAATATCATGCACTTATTGATTAAATATCAAAAACTTTTGTGGACAATTCCCAAGTTTATTGTAACCAAGTGAGGAAGCAAAACACTAAAAAATCATAAGAAGGATAAAAAGGCCATGAAGAAACTGCTGAAGAAAATGGTTTATGACCGAGAAAAACATGAAAAGCCAGATAAGAGTACAAATAATTGGGGTTGCCCAGACTCTTAAGGGGAAGTTTTTTTGTATGAAGTTGGAGGAAATATTGAGGAATGTTGCCTCAAAGATGACACTTACATGAAGGACTTGTATCAGTTCAACCCAAATGCTGAGTGGGTTATTAAGTCAAAGCCATTGTAGAAGACTTGACAAGCCATGGATAGCCATGACAACTTCCCTGATAATTCTTGCTGAGTCAATAGTGTACATAAAAGACATGGCCAGACTCTTACGATTCAACTGTATCCAACTATTAAAAAGTGACACTCTCAAGCCTTAAAAAGTAGATTTGTGCTGCTGCCAGAATTATGCTAATTATTATTGTTATTTTTAGAAAACAATTATTTCTGGAGTGTGAGGAAAGAGGCTTAACTAGTGTATGGGCTATTTTCATGTGCTCTGTGAAATGTATCCAGATGTGACATCTCTTTTTTATTGTGAGAATTTATTCTCTTCCCACTCACTTTTTTTCTCCTATAATCATATATACTATATTATACACTTTCTCAGCTTTATTCCCTCCTCACATCTGCCTTCTCCCAATTAGGTTTGCTTTTTAACCAAGAAGATAAATACCAGGTATGGCAAGTTGTGAAGACAGCATATATTAAAACATACCTAATTTTATTCCTGTCATTTCACAATGTTAGTATTCATCTCTGTGAATCATTTGTTCAAATAATAACATTCTACTTCTTCCTGCTGTGTCACATGAGGTGATTTGCATTTTTCAGTTCATCTGACATATGTGCATAGAACTGTGTCCACCATCAAGAAAATAAGACTGTCAGAAGCTGCTGGTTATTACTGAACCATTAAATACTTATATACTAAGAATAAATAAAATATACCCATGAGAAATAACTGGATTATGGATAACGAGAGAGGAAACCAAATCACTTTATGTATGCTGTACACTTCCAAATGGAATTTATTTTTATTTATTTTCTTGAGTTGAAGTCTCACTCTGTTGCCCAGACTGGAGTGCAGTGGCCACTTCTGGCCACCACAGCCTTGACCTGCTGGGCTCCGGCAATCCTTCAACCTCAGCCTTCCAAGTAACTGGAACTACAGGTGTGCGCTACCACACCCAGCTAATTTTTTGATTTATTGTAGAAATGAGGTCTCATCTAGTTGCCCAGGTGGGTCTCGAACCCGCAGGCTCAGGCAATCCACTCACCTCAGCCTCCCAAAGTTCTGGGATTACAGGCTGAGCTACCGAACCCAGCCTCCAAATGGAATTTAAAGTGTCATAGCTGACTCTACCTGTTGTCTTATTACCATCACAAATATGCATGATAGTATAATCCACTGATGGTTGAAGAATATATTCTACTTAAAGAGGGATTTTTTTGTTTTTACTCCTGAATAAGTCTACCGGAAGAGTTATTCTTCTGGGTATAACACAGTCATGTGAATGAGCTTTTGTTTGTGTACTCATTTTAAATAATCAATTTATTAAAATGTTGTAGAAAGTTAATACTATTCCCAGGGATTTTACTCCACCAACCATATTGCAACAAGAGATGTAAATAAGAGAAATGAAGTCAGAGAAATGTTAAATATTTTATGAGTCTAGAGCATAGTAAATAAAAGGTGATGTAAATGAATATGCACAATCTGTGTTTATGATACTTTTAGTAGTACTTTAGGAAAAACTACACATTCTCAGAAGCTCTTGAGGACACTCTAGTTAGGGGAGAAAATGCTGTTGATGAGAACAGTTATAGATTTTTAGCATATAATTCCAAGAACAGACTGTGGATATGATTACTTAATTTTGTGGTGATTCATGCCGTTGCTTTTTTATTTAAAGACAAATTTTATAATTAAATGCCTTTTTCTAAATGAAAAAAAAGTCATGAGGACATCAGATAGAAGTATATTCTTGTCTATTTTGGCATTTACTGTCATAAAGATATACAAATCTATCAGGCAAAGGTAAATTTATAATTTATGCATTTACAGGGAATGCCTGGCACCATTAGCAGTTAGGAAATGTGTAAATAAATGTAAAGTTGCAGTACTAACTCATAACTGCATAAAATTAGCTATGACACAAAGTGTATCAGTCAATAATTTTGTGATCACTTCCTGCTGCCAGGTGATTAATGCAAGTTGTGAGATTCTGTTTCACATATCATGTGATGTTAATGTTTCCATATGAACATTTGGTCTCTCCAGAGCACATCAAGGAAATAACAAAGAATCATTGGATTTATGGCAAAACAGTTGATAGGGAAGTATATTAAGATATAAATGTTGAAGATATTCCAGAGCCCAGAGCCCACATCACAGGTGTTAGAGGCAGATGACTTGAAGGGACAAGTGCTTCCAACACAGTGCCAGATGAATAGAAAGGAAACAAGAGATTGGGCATGGTGACTCATGCCTATAATTCCAGCACTTTGGGAGGCAAAGTACAGGAGACTGCTTTAGTCTAGGGCTTTGAGGCCAACACAAGCAACTTGGTGAGACCTTGTCTTAACAATGAATCCAATAGTTGGTGGGCATGATGGCAAATGTTTGTGGCACCAGCTACACAGGAGGCTAAAGGAGAAAGATGGCCTGGTACCATCATGTTGAGGCTGCAGTGACCATGGTTTTCCACTGTGTTCCAGCCCAGGCATCAGAGTCAAAATCCAACCTAATTAAGTATTTACAATAGTCAGGATTCAGAAAGTTAGGTCTTATAATTATACTCCTGTATAATCTTTATTGCAATAATCAAAATGACACATAACTTAAAAAAAAGAAAGAAAATATGACCTATAAAAAAAAGGATCACTAGAAACATCCTTCCATAAGTTACTCAATAGTACATGGTCATCATATATCTACAATCTTGGGTAAGATAGAATAGATTAACACTTCTGCCAACATAACAATTTATTGGGTGGTGGACAACAAATGCTAATACTTTATAAACAATTCTGTTCATTAAAACAAACAAATTTACATAGCCTAAATAAACCATTAAATTTCACTGTATGCTTGCTAGCAAAACCAGGTTACAAACACTCAAGCACTTCTGCTCTTCTGATAGTGGGATATATGTGGAAACAGCTTTCTTCAGTTATAAAAACTGAATCTGATTGTTTACTAAAAATAAACTTACAATATATACTTTTTTTAGAGTAATTATCTTTGCTCTGTTGTCTATGAAAACATTTCTTTATATCTTATCAAATTACACTTATGGCTTATAAGTATTGATACTATGAAGATGCATCAAGATATTAATGTTCTGGCCTCATTTTCTCATTACCATATAAGTAGTAAAAAGAATTACTTCTAAAACTCTTAATGATCATTTGTCATTTATTTTCAAAGAAAAATGTTATCCTGAGCACTCACCTCATCCCAAACTTACAATAATGCTTAATGTGAGCCACAAAAAACCTCTTCACTTCTATCTTTTAAAGGAGATTACCTATCAGTGTTTTTCATCCTCCATGAAAAACATGAGATGAGTGCTGGTGACCTAATATACAAGGACATTTCATCACTCTAACGTACCAACAACTGACCCCATGCCTTTACATAAACACTATGAATGAAGGCATAGCATCAGGTGAGTTGAGTTACATCAATATTGTTTGCTTTTCAAAATATCCTCAAATTCTGTCAGTGAAAAACCAAAATTTTACAGAGAATATACTTATGCTTTCCTAAAAAACAAACAAAAAAAATCTAACGCCACTCAATATTTGATATTTATTTCAACTTGACATTTCAGTAAATAAGCTTCCATATAAATTTCATCTGTAAAGTTTTCAGTCCCAATACCCTAGTGTTTCCAATGGCATATATTTTGAACAAAGGCCAGTCCACATTCTTTAAATTTGTAGATTCTCTATAATACACAACTAATGTCAAAGTTTTTGCTGGTTAATGTCTTTAGACATGTTTTACATTTGTACATTCAGAAGATCTCTGGTTTGAGTAAAGATAATGGTTCTCTTTACATATACAAATTTCCCTCCATGTCTCTATTGTTTACAACTAGATATATAATTTTCCAGTCATTAGAGATATTGAAAAGTTAGAGTATAAATTGTCTGATGTTGAGAAAACTTGGAATAACAGTGAAAATGTTTACCCCATTCTGCCCATCTATAGGAAATCCCTAAATATAGATACTCATATGTCAATCAAATATTGAATGAGTGCTAAAGGCTTTATCACATTCCTTTCATTTATATAGTTTCATCTCAGTATGGATTCTCATATGTCCAGCAAGTTGTATATGAGCACAATGGGCTTACCATGTTTTTCACATTTGTAGATTTTCCCTCCAGTATGGATGATCATATGTCCAGAAAATCCATTGTGAGAGTGAATGGCTATGTCACATTCTTCAGATTTGTAGCGTTCACTACAGTATGGTCTTATGTTCAGTAAATACTTTATGAGAGCAAAAGACTTTGCCACATTCTTCACATTTGTAGAGTTTCTCTCCAGTATGACACCTCATATGTATAGCAAATCATTTGAGAGCAAAAGGTTTTGCCATATTTGTCATGTTTGTAGGATTTCTCTCCACTATGGATAGTCTTGTGTCCAGCAAATCCTGTCTGAGTGTGAAAAGCTTTGCCACACTTTGCACATTTGTAGGGTTTCTCAATAACATGGATCTTGAAATGTCAAGCAAGTAATGAATGAGAGTCAAAGGCTTTTCTGCATATTTCACAATTGTAGTGTTTCTTTCCAGTATGGATGGTCATGTGTCCAGCAAGTCCATTGTGAGAGTGAAAGACTTTGCCATATTCTTTACACTTGTAGGATTTCTCCCCGGTATGGATTTCTCCCTGGTATGGATTTCTCCCCGGTATTTATGTCCAGCAAATCGTTAATGAGACTGAAAGGTTTTGCCACACACTTTACATTTGTAGTTTCTCTCCAGTATGGATCATCTTATGTCCAGCAAGTCCATTGTGAGAGCAAAAGGCATTTCCACATTTTTTCCACTTATGTTTTTCCCCCAGTATACACCTTGATATGTACAGCAAGCTTTGAATGGGAGCAAAAGGCTATGCCACATTCTTTACATTTGTAGGATTTCTCCCCAGTATACATGGTCTTATGTCTAGTAAATCCTACATGAGAGAAAAAGACCTTGCCACATCTTCACATTTGTAGGATTTTTCCCCAGTGTGGATGGTCTAATGTCCAGCAAATCTATAGTGAGAGTGAAAGGCTTTGCCACAGTCTTCACATTTTTAGGGTTTCTTTCCAGTATGCATCATAGTATGTTGAGCAAGGTCTGAACAAATGCAAAAGTCTTTGCCACATTCTTCGCATTTGTAGGGTTTCTATCCAGTATGGATTACTGTATGTCAAGTAAGTTGTGAATGAAACTGAAAGGCTTTGCCACATTTTGCACATTTATAGGGTTTCTCCCAGTATGGATCATTGTATGTTGAGTAAGTTGTGAATGAGAACGAAAGGCTTTGCCACATTCTTCACATTTGTAGGGTTTTTCTCCAGTATGGATCACTGTATGTCGAGTAAGTTGTGAATGAAACTGAAAGGATTTGCCACATTCTGCACATTTATAGGGTTTCTCTCCAGAATGGATCATCGCATGTTGGGTAAGTCGTGAACGAGAGCCAAAGGCTTTGTCACATTCTGCACATTTGTATGGTTTCTCTCTAGTATGGATCACTGTATGCTGAGTCAGATATGAATGAGAATTAAAGTCTTTGCCACATTCTGCACATTTGTAGGGTTTCTTTCCAGTATGGATACTCTGATGTTCAATAAGCTTTGAGTACCAAGGAAAGCCTTTGCCACAATCTGCACATTTGTAGGGTCTCTCTCCAGTATGGATACTCTGATGTACAATAAGCTTTGAGTACCAAGGAAAGCCTTTGCCACATTCTGCACATTTGTAGGGTCTCTCTCCAGTGTGAATACTCTGATGTACAATAAGGTTCGAATAACAAGTAAAGCCTTTGCCACACTCTGCACATTTGTAGGGTTTCTCTCCAGTATGGATGGTCTTATGTCCAGCAAATCCTCCTTGAGTCCGAAACGCTTTGCCACATTCTTCACATTTGTAGGGTTTCTCTCCAGTATGGATCACTGTATGTCGAGTAAGGAGTGAACAAGTTTGAAAGGCTTTGCCACATTCTTCACATTTGTAGGGTTTCTCTCCAGTATGGATCATCATATGTCGAGTAAGGAGTGAACAAGTGTGAAAGGTTTTGCCACATTCTTCACATTTGTAGGGTTTCTCTTCAGTATGGAACACCATATGTTGAGCAAGGTTTGAACGAGTGTGAAAGGCTTTACCACATTCTTTACATTTGTAGGGTTTCTCTCCAGTATGGAACACCATATGTTGAGTAAGATTTGAACGAGTGTGAAAGGCTTTGCCACATTCTTCACATTTGTATGGTTTCTTTCCAGTATGTATCATAGTATGTCGAGCAAGGTCTGAACAAGTATGAAAGGCTTTGCCACATTCTTGACATTTGTAGGGTTTCTCTCCAGTATGGATCATCATATGTCGAGTAAGGTGATAACGAATGTGAAAGGCTTTGCCACATTCTTCGCATTTGTAGGGTTTCTCTCCAGTATGGATCACCGTATGTCGAGTAAGGTGAGAACGAATGTGAAAGCCTTTGCCACATTCTTCACATTTGAAGGGTTTCTCTCCAGTATGGATCACAGTATGTTGAGTAAGGTGTGAATGAGTGTGAAAGGCTTTGCCACATTCTTCACATTTGTAGGGTTTCTCTACAGTATGAATCACCGTATGTCGAGTAAGGTGTGAACGAGTGTGAAAGGCTTTGCCACATTCTTCACATTTGTAGGGCTTCTCTCCAGTATGAATCAACACATGTTGAGTAAGGTTTGAATGACAGTGAAAGGCTTTGCCACATTCTGTACATTTATAGGGTTTCTCTGCAGTATGAAGAGTCTTATGTCCAGGAAATTCTCCTTGAGAGCAAAAGGCTTTACCGCATTCTTCACATGTACAGGGTTTCTCTCCAGTTTGGTATCTTTGATGTTGAATATCATTTGAATATTGATGAAAGGGTTTGTCACATACTTGACATTTATATGGTTTATGTGCAGTATGGAATCT
Organism: Carlito syrichta; assembly: GCF_000164805.1. Taxonomy (NCBI): domain Eukaryota; kingdom Metazoa; phylum Chordata; class Mammalia; order Primates; family Tarsiidae; genus Carlito; species Carlito syrichta. The sequence goes on from NW_007247348.1 coordinate 40,654, forward strand.
CTGATGGTGACTAAGATGTGAATAACAAGTAAAGGTTTTATTATATTCTTCACATTTATAGAGTTTCTCTGCATGATATTTTGAATGACATGAGTAATAGCTAAGGGCTTTGCCATGTTTTTCACTTTTGAAGGCTCTCTCTCCCCTATGGATTCTTTCATGTCTATTTAGATAGGATGATTTCTTAAACACTTTCCCACATATATTGGGTGTATATCCTCCACTATTTTTTTGATGTTGACTACATTTTGAGGACCGGTTAAATGTTTTGCCATAATCATGTTTGAAAGCCATATCAGAAATATGGATACTCTGGTGGATAACAAATTTGGATTGTTGATGAAAGACTTCCACACTCTTGTTACATTTGTAATGATTATTTGCAACTGAGCATTCTATCTGTCCTTCACCCTCATGCACATTTTCCCAAGATTTTTGTAAGCATAAGTTCTTAAGGACATATTTACCATATTTACCCATTGGTACCTTTGCAAGTGAATCTTCTATGCTCTTCTCTTGCAAAAGGCCTTCAGTGTAATGAGAAGTCACAGCTGAAAATCATGAAAATGAAAATTTATGCCACATGCTAGACTCAGGTGAATATCCTTTAAAAATAAAACATTATATTATACCTTGCTAAGGACATAAGTATGATGGCAAGTACAAATCACAGGTTTCCACTCCATCATACATATATGTACTTAAGAACATACTTACCCCATTGCCAGTGTGAGAACTCAAAAAACAGCTAAGACTTTGCAGAGTCCACAGTGATAAAATGAGTTACATGGAAGAGAAAGTTCAGTAATTTTACCCCCATAATTTCTCTTCCTTTACAATGCAGCATGATGCAATCAGATGTGACATTCTACCTCTTGAATTCTTTCTCAGGGAATAAACAGAAGATTGGAGTAGGAGTCCATACTTCTGTACTTTGAGGGTTTATGCAAAGACAGCTTTCTGTCCCAATGTACAGAGAAGATACATCCTAAGAACATGTATGAGAGTCTCCTAGATTCTCTAACTTAGTTATTGGTGTTATATTAATCTAGACAAAGTAACATCATAAAAATTATGATGTGTATATCTTTGAATTTCAAATACCCCAATTCAAAGTATGCCAAAGCATAGAAAGAATCAAGATAAATGATTCAATTAAGGGTACAACAATAATTTGTGGAGCTGCAAATTACAAAAAAATTTGAGAAATTTTCATATGAAATGAAGAAACCCTTACTTGAACCACCACACTACTGCCTGGGTGACAGAGAAAATGTTGATAAAACATAACCATAAAAAGGATTTGGAAAACATCCTTGATATTGATATTAGTCTTAGTAATGATTTTTTTTATGACTACAGGAATAAAAATAAATATAAACAAGTTGGAGACATCAAACTGAAAAGTTTCTGCATAGTAAAGGGACAAGGAAGAAGGCTTACAGAACAAGAGAAAACATCTGCAAACCATATACTTGATGAGATGTTAAAGCAAGAAAATGATAATCATTTGAAATAACCCCAAAATGAATAGTTATTTTCCAATGAGGACATACAAATTGCCAACAGGTATATATGGATTGGTACTGAATATCACCAATAAGAGGCAATTTCAAATAAACACAATGATGATATATTGTCTCACAGCTGTTAGAATGGCTAATATCAACCAGAAGAGAGAGAACTTTTGAGAAGGATGTGAAGAAAAAGAAATCCTGTATATTCTTGGTGAGTTTAAAATTGGTAGAGTCACATACAAATCATTATCAACATTCTTTTAAAAATAAAAACAAGCTGGGCTTGGTGGCTCAGCCTGTAATCCCAGTGCTTTGGGAGGTTGAGGTGAGTGAATTGCCTGAGCCTGAGTGTTCGAGACCTGCCTGGGCAACTTGGCGAGACCTCATCTCTACAATAAAATCAAAAAAATTAGCTGGGAGTGGTAGCACACGCCTGTAGTCCCTGCTTCTCAGAAGGTTGAGGCGGAAGGATCGCAGGAGCCCAGCAGGTTGAGGCTGCATTGGCCAGGAGCATGCCACTGCACTCCAGTCTGGGTGACAGAGTGAGATTGCAACTCAAAAGAAAAATAAAATAAAAATAAAAAACAAAAACAAACTACCACATTACACAGAAATCCCTTTTCTGAGTATATAACCAAAGGAAATAAAATCAGTATCAAAAAGAATTCTCCAACCCCTATGAGAATTGTAGCATTTGTCAAGATGACCAAGCTTGAAAACAACCTAAATATTTGTGGAATCTGTGCTGATTAAGAAAATAATAGCCAGACTCAGTGGCTCAGCTTGTAATCCCACAATTTGGGAGGCTGAGGTGAGTGGATTGCCTGAGCCCATGGGTTCAAGACCTGCCTTGGTGAGACCTCATCTCTACAATAAATCAAAAAATTAGCTGGACATGATAGCATGCACCAGTAGTTCCAGCTACTGGGAAGGCTGAGATGGCAGGATCACTGGAGCCCAGGAGGTTGAAGCTGCAGTGGCCAGGAGTGGCCACTGCACTTCAGTCTGGGTGACAGAGTGAGACTCCAACTCAAAAAAAAAAAAAAAAAGGAAATAACATACACACACACATATATGCATATATATGCAGTAGCATATGATTCAGCCAAAAATGTTTTCAGAATTCTGCAATTTTAACCTTATGGAAGACATTGTAAGACATTATCCTAACTGAAGTGATGCAGGCACACACACACACAAATACTGTGTGAGAATGGGTACAGTGGCTCAAGTCTGTAAACCCATCATAATGGGAGACTGAGGTGAGAGGATTACCTGAGCTCAGGCGTTCAAGACCAGTCTGGGCACCTAGGTGAGACCTTGGGTCTATGACAAATACAAAAATAAGCTTGACATGGCAGCGCATGCTTGGAGTTCCAGTTACTTGAAAGGCTGATATAAAAGGATCACCTGAGCCAAGCAATGAGGGTGTGGTGGTCATTAGCATGCCACTGCACTCCAGCCTGGGTGACAGAGTGAGACTCCAACTAGGGGGAAAAAATCCTGTATGATCTCACTCCTGTGGAATCAAAAAACTTTGCACTCATAGAGGAAGAAAGTTCAACATGATCACTAGGGCCTGCAGGTAGGAAAATGGAGATGTTTTTCAATGATTACCAAATTTGAGTTATAACTGAGTTTTAGGGAACTAATGTGTACCATAGTGACTCATCGTTAATAATGACATTACATATGCTTAGAAAATTTGCTAAAATAGAAGACATTATGTGTTCTCTTTACAAAACATAAAAATGGCAACTAGGTAAGATGGTTGATATGTTCATTAATATAATTGTAATCATCATTTCACACTCTACAGACATATCCAATTATTACATTATTAACAACATATGGTTATACATTTTTATTTATGTATAAAAAATCAGATGCTAATCACACATAAACATGCATATATGTGTGTTTGAATATATGTATAAATGAAGCTAGTTCTAAGCTTCATACCAAAGAAAATTATAAAATAAGAGTTAAGACACAAGGTAACCTGTAGGAGCTTAATATATGTTTACCAATTCTCTATATGATATAGTATACTTAAATATTTGGACATAAAGAAAAGCTACCAGTTTCAGATTATACTATAAAAGCAAAATTGAAGTAAAACAACAGGATTTCTTCTATTAAGAGAGATAATTTGCATTTAGGTAGGACTATTGAGTATGAATTTAAATAAAATCATTGGAAGTCACCCTAGTATAGAAAATCATAAATTAGAAAACATGCAATATGTGTCTGGGATGCTCTTAAAATTTCTCAAACAGATAACAAAATCACTGCTCACATACTCCTAACCACGACACAAAAAGAAAACATAAACCATAGTTTGACATGGATTTCCAAATAAACAAGTAAATATTTACACATCTCCAAAGTATCAGAAAGGTAGTCAGATCATGCAGTTCCCAACAAAACATTAAGTGGACATTGATTTCCTCTGTAAACTTCAAAGATCATTGAAGAAGTGGAGTTTTTGGAGAATATGGAATAACAGATGTCCCTCTGTAACAGCAAGAGAATGAATCCCAGGCTTCTAATAAACCATTTTCATTGGGGCAGACCACAATCCCAAACCACATTTCAAGTTCTGATTCCTCAATGTGTGCCATCTGCTTAATTCACTCCCACTTACCTGGAAGTTTGGCTAATGTGCCATGTCTCTTCACATCCCAGGGCTCTTTCCTTTGCTCCAGACATGTGATGAGGTCTGGCTTTGAGACAGCAAGTCCTGTTTAATTAGAAAAAACTAACATGACTCTTGCTGGGGTTCTTCAATTACAAACCTAGTATTTGATCAGTAGAGAACATATTACACAAGATTCTAGAAAATTAATCCCCAAATATGGTTTCCCAATAAAACCTTTAGAACATTTAGATAGGATTTTCAATTTATGGATTACTTTTTATTCTAAGTTGGCATCTTACTCTGTCACCCAGGCTGGAGTGCAGTGGAAAGCTCATGGCCACCCAGTGCTCACCTGTTGGGCTCAGGTAATTCTTCTCCCTCAGCCTACCACATAACCAGAACTACAAGTGTGAGTTACCACTCCCAGAAAAATTTTTTGATTTAGTGTTGAGATGGGGTCTTGCCAAGTTGTCCAGGCTGTTCTTGAACCCATGGGCTATGGGAGTCCTCTCAACTCAGCCTCCTAATGTGCTGTCATTACACAGTTAAGCCACCATGCCTGGCCTTAAATTTGTGAGTTCTTAGTTCAGTACTAGTGAGTCAATTACTTATGGCAGCAATTGGAATGAGATGTGGGCAATGATATCTATGCCACTAAATTCTGAACTGACCAATAATATAGCTAGAAGGACACTGGTCAATTTAAACTAGAGAAGGCTTCCTGTCAAAATCAAACATCATTAATTTTTTATTTTTGATGTTAACATATTACCAACTTTTATTTGATCATAGGAATCTGAAACTCATTCATACAAAGCAGAAATTTCCAGAAAACATTCTACAAAGGAAAGACATAAAATCCTTAGTATAAAATAGGGATTGATTTGAAAGTTTCCTCACCTAGAAAAACCAGGTTTCTATGGTTCTCTAACATCACAGTCCTGTACAATATTCGCTGAGGGGGGTCTAGGCATTCCCACTCCTCTGGAGAGAATTCTATGGCCACATCCTTGAATGACAACAACCCCTGAAAACAACAAAAACACACATTTACCAAGTCACCATGGTCTCTAGGTAAAGCAAGAGTGAAGAGACCAGGATTCAGCTCACAGGACAACTATTATTATACAATAAGAAAATTCACAACACAGAAATATCCTCTAATGCATTAAGTGTGGGAAAAAAGGATGAAATAAAATCCACTCAGCCAGTGTAGACTTTCTATTTTTGTGAGTGAAACAGCATAAATTTGGACAATGACACAGGCATGTACATTTTTTTTTTGAGTTGGAGTCTCACTCTGTCGCCCAGACTGGAGTGCAGTGGCCGCTTCCGGCCACCGCAGCCTCGACCTGCTGGGCTCCGGCGATCCTTCCACCTCAGCCTTCCAAGTAGCTGGAATTACAGGCATGCGCTAACACGCCCAGCTGATTTTTGATTTATTGTAGAGATGAGGTCTCGCTGCCCAGGCGGGTCTCGAACCCGCAGGCTTAGGCAATCCACTCACCTCAGCCTCCCAAAGGCACGGGATTACAGGCTGAGCCACCGAGCCCGGCTGGCATGTACATTTTTAATTGCTATGTTTACATCACATGGAATACATTACATATACTGCTCAGATGGAAAACTCCTAATGAGTCAGAAGGTCCTCATCAAGTTTTAATTTGTACAACAATGAATTGAATATCTTGTTAAAATGCAAATTCGGATTCAGAATCCATGGAGTTAGGCTGAGGTTCTGTGCATTTTTTTTTCAGTTGGTGTGTCCCATTCTTACCCAGGATAGGTGCCATGGCATAATCACAGCTTATTACATCCTCAATCTCCTTGGCTAAAAGAATCCATCCTGTATAGCATCCCAAGTAGTTGGGACAAATTGGTGTCAGAAGTCAAGGCACACAGGTGGAACACAACATCCATGCTGGGATATTTTAGACAATAGTTATAGTAATTTATTATTACTTGGAGTCTCACTCTTCTCACCCAGGCTGGCATGCAGTGGTATGCTCTGGCCACTCCAGCCTCAACCTGCAGGACTTAGGCAAACCTTCTGCCTCAGCCTTCCAAGTATCTACAGCTATAGGTGCATGCAACCATGCCTGGCTAGTTTTTGTACTTTACTGTAGAGACAAGGTCTCACCAAATGCCCAAACTGTTCCCAAAACACAGGCTCAGGCAATTTTGTCACCTCAGCCTCCCAAAGTGCCAGGATTACAGGCTGAATCACCACACCCATCCGATACAGTAATTTATAATTTCAACTGAATAACAAGAAAACATGTGTTAGGCAGAAATCTGCCTACAGGTATCTCCCATGGCATGTAATCTCTGAAAGTGTATATTTTTAGTTTTTGGCATCCTAGAGAGCAAGTCTCTTCTAATTATTCTTTATTCAGACTTTCTGGAGTTATTTTCGGCTGTAACTGCCATCCTGCTTAAAAGCTTATTTTATTAACCATGTTCTTCATGGAGCTGATGGAGCATCTAGACAGAAACCTTAACAGTACATCTTCTGGCTAGGAGCAGAGGCTCATGCCTATAATCACAGTACTTTGGCAGACTGTGGCAAGAGAATTTCCTGAACCCTTGCATGTGAGACCAGCTTGGACAACTTGGCAAGACCACATCTCTACAATAAATCAAAAAATTAACTGGGCTCTGGTGGCCATGAGTGTGCCAGTGCATTTCATTCTGGACAACAGAGGAAGACTACAACTAATATATATATATACATGTTTCTATCCTTCATTAGGATCTGAGGATCTACCCAATCTCCAATGGAATTCTTCGTTACCATGCCTTCCCATGACCCCCAGTAACAAGGGAACATTTTTAATAATGCAGGTCATACTTTCATGGGGAGAACAGTTTATGACAAGCAAGCAGTATGGTTGAAGAGAACAGAAGAGGCTATGTAGGAAGCACTGTTCGATAGACCCATTGAATATCACAGGAAGAACAAAAAGAGTTGAAACAAATTCATTAGGCAGGACCATCACAAGGACAGCAGGATGGTTTGAAAGTTTTATACATGACAATCCTTCTGATCTGGGACACATTTACCTGAACAGCAGCCATTTTTTCTTTTTCCTCCTACTTCTCTGGGATTTCTTCTCAGGTGACATTATCTAATCCAGTCACACCCACATTTTGAAAATATGCCTTCACTTATTTCAAAATTAAATGGAATGTATTTATTTTTTGTCAGAGCCTTACCACCCTCTTGGGAGTCCCTCGCTTGCTCTCCTGTTTGCCTGAGATTCTCTTTGATTTGATTCTTCCACCATCTCCCTGAGGTGGGTATACTTTGTCATTTAGGTAGTTTTCCTTCTTTACAAATGCAAGATAATCCAGAGGACAGACATCAATTCTGCCTTTGGCCTCAAGAACAGTGATGTGTGCAGAGAAACCAGTGGCCGAACTAAAATAAATTTTTTGAGTTACTAATTTAATAATATAAAATTTAGACCTAATCAATCCAAAATGGGATAGCCAACTCTCAAAAGTTCAAAACAACTGGGGGTGGGAGATCTCTGGCCTTTTGTGTGTTTGAATAATTAAAATAATTTTGAAATGCTGACAAGGTTGATACCAGTATGCAGCTGTCCAGACTAACTCTACGAAAGTGGGAATATATACACTAACTTTGTTTTGTTTAATAAAGGAACAAGAGACTCTGAACCAAGGTCAAAGATAATTCACCCCTTTCCAGGACTCCTCTCATCTCCTAGATTTCTGCAAGTCTAAGCCAGCTCTTGATCTTAGCCGCTCTCTGTCCCACTGCCTGGATAAAAATTTTGATAAAGCACATAGGACCCAGGAGGGGACTTTAGGATGCTGTCCCCTCATTTCCTTGGTTTTAATGTCCCCACTAAATAAAGTCACAACCCCTGCTCCAACTCCTTATGTCGACAGAACCGGATTTGGACCTGGTGACACAAATGGTCAATGACACTAATGATAGACCCTGGAGATTTCCACCTAGATAATTCAGATAAGGCCACTGTAGGACTGTCACCCAACAGCACCTGCCCATGCCCGGCCTCCCCTTGCCCCTACTCAAACCCTTTCCTCCCAGGCCTTCCGGGATCCCCACATCACAAGTCCTGGCTGGTGTTTCAGGACTCAAGAACCGCTACTGCCCAAGAGGCCTCCTTAACATTTTGATGGAGCTGCCATTTAACTCTGGGGAAGAGAAAGCGAGTGGGCCAAGGTCATAGCTTCCCCATCAGCACCCCACGCAGGTTGGTTCCTCTCCACAACTGTCATGGGTTCAGCACACTTGGAGATGATGAGCTGCATGGAGAGTGCTCAGCAGGTGATGTCACTGCTGGGTGAAGGCCACAGGTCACACCCCAGGCCCACCTACACCGAGGGGACCGGGCTGAGTTGCCAGTGGGGACGGGTCCAGGCTCAGAGCTGGCAGAAAAGCCAGTCCCTAAAGAACCAGGTCATCCATGTCCATCTCCACTCCCCCTCTCGGGGAACCTCCCCGCACACTCACCACCTCCTGCTTTCCGAGGGTCTCAGCGTCCGCCCTATGACTCTCCCAGGACCTGCGTGTCACACAGCAACACAGGCTAAAATGAAGATACACAAGACTGATACACAAGACTAAGGTCCAGTAAGAGACCGAAAGCTGCCCCTTCACTCCCAACTCCTGTCTGTTTCGCCATTTCAAACCCCAGCATCAGTTGATTGGATAAAACCCCAGGGCATCTGGTCTTGAGTGACAGGACATGCGATCAGACACGGGCTGCATGAGGCAAGAAAATATTGAGATTTCTCCAAGTTCCGGAATGTGGTATGGATGTGTGAGGGGGCCCCTTACAGATCTTGCTGGGAACTCTGGCATCTGCATGGCTCCCAGTTGGAGGGTTGCGGATCTGCAGGACTACATTCCCAGCGTGTCCCGGGAAAGGCCTACAGTCCAGTGACCCATCAACCAGGAGTGACAAAAACTCCCATCATGCCCCGAAGGGGTCCACAATCCTCCTCCCCCCACCCTTCTGCCCAAACTCTGGGGCAAGGAGAAATCTAAAGGCATTTTGCCTATGGAGTCCTTCTGGTTTTGCATCCCCTGACAGTCAAGACCAGAAGGGAGAGGCCTGAATATTTTTCCAATCAATGGATGCTGAGGTCTGAACTGGTCAATCAGACGGGAGCTGGAAGTGACATGGCAGCTTTTGGGCTCTGGTCGGCCCTTTGTCTCCTGCGCCTGCGCAGAGTTGGGTCGTCCTATCTGCAGTGTCCTGCACTCTAGTATCTACGTGTTTCTTCGCTTCAACCTCTGTCACCTTGTGATCTGCAGGATGTGGAAGTCCTTGGTGAGGCTGTCAGGACATCCAGAAGCTGGGATAAGGTGAGTATGCTGGGGGAGTCCCAAGAGGGGAAGTGGATGGACTCGGATGACCCGGCTGAGGTGGGACCGGCCTCCCCCTCAGCTGACAGTGAAAACATCCCCACCAGCAGTGGGGTCTGGTGCCCTCCATGTAGGTAAGGCTAAGCCAGGACACTGGGGACTTGTCCCATCCGCGACCTCACCAGCTGAGCCCTCTGTGAACAACCCCTCTTTCCACATCTTCAGGACCAAAAGAGTGGTGGGGAGGATCCGACAAACTGGCGGGGCCAACGGAGGGAGGGTCTGGGGTACCGTTCACCGTCCCTCCTTTCTCCATCCCAAGGTTACATCACAACGTTGAGGAAAAATTTCTCCCTTTATAGCTGTGGAAATCAATACATTTCCACCAGAAAGTGTGATAGATTAATTGTTGAGTTTCACAGGTGTATGAAAGCATACATTACATTTGTTTTTTGAGCCAATCTCACTCTGTCACCAAGGCAGGAATGCAGTGGCACACATATGGCCAACTCAGAATCAACCTGCTGGGTTATGGGGATCCATCCACCTCAGTCTTTCAAGTAGCTAGAAGTACAGGCATGTGCTACCGTGCCCAGCTAATTTTTTTAATTTATTGTAGAGAGGAAGTCTCACCAAGGTGCCTGGACTGGTCTTGAGCATGCAGGCTCAGATGATCCACTCGCCATGGCCTCCCTAGCCTAGCCGATAATACTTTCAATAAATTATTTTTTAATGCTGAGTTTAGTAATAAGAATGTAACTCTCCATGGACCAAGAATGAATTTAGTCATATGGATTGGCTCCAATTTCCTGTTACTTGGATAAATAATGAGGAGTAGATATGGAAAAACACACAGGTAGATAACAGGTTTACCACCATATTACAAAACCACTAGAAAAAAATACATCAAGTAGTCAATGTTCCCAGAAACTTCCAACTGTTGTAAAAGGGTAAATGATTAAATCAACACCATGTGGTCAGTATAAAGATGGGAGATGTCCATGGTACCTGACCTTTTGCTATTGTGAGCTCTGACGTTACTGCTTAAGAAAGCATTCAGACAGAATTGTTGTTGCTTCATTATTATTTCTGTGGTTTATCATTGTTAAAGTTAACCATATAGGTTTTCTTTGTCTGTTTTTTTTCTGTTATTCCCAGGATGGAGCGCATTGGGACACTCATGGCCACTGCAGTCTTGACCTGCTGACCACAGGCAATACTTCCATGTCAAACTTCAGGCAAGTGCCATCATGCCCAGCTAATTGCTTGATTTATTCCTGAAATGAGGTCTTGCCATGCTGGTCTGGAACCAGGCATCCTCTCACCTCATCTCCCAAACTACTGTAATTACAGTTATGAGCCATGGCACCCAGCTATCTCCCATGTGATGCTAACATGGTGACATTGTCAAGCTGAGAGGCCAGATATGTTTGTGAAAAGTTGAATTCAGAAGGGAGGTCACATGTCCTGCTCTGCTTGGGTTTGGTCAGGCAGGTAAGCCAGTGAGGCCATATATTCATTGCTGCGGCAGAAATTGCCAGTCTTTCTGACAAGAGAGGGCACTTGTGGGAAAGAATTAACTCACACTTTGCACTCCTTGCAGGAGCTCACTGTTTTTGAATCTGTCTCCTGTGACAAAAGACAAAGAAAGGTAGACTCTATCACATTTTCTGGACTCTCCTGCTTGTGGGTGTGGTGGTAGCAAGGAAAAAATTGTGCTTATGTTAAAGGTATATACTAGCTACACATCATAGCTTGTGCCAGGAATTCTATCACTTAGGAAGATTGAGGTGAGAGGATTGCTTGAGGTCAGGACTTTGAGACCAACCTCTACAACATAGCATATTCATGTCAGTATAAAAATAATTAATGAATAATTAGCCAGGATTATTAGCAAAGGACTGTAGTTTCAGCTACATTGGAGGCTGAGATGGAAAGATTGCCTAAGCCCAGGAGTTCAAGGCTTGGTGAGTAATGATGGTGCCACTTCACTTCTGCCTGTGTAACAGAGTGAGACTCTAACAAAAAATAAGTATGTTCAATTTAACTTTAAAATAAATAAAGGCATATTTTCAACATGTAGGTGTGATTTGTCCATTTCATCTCATCTGAAAAGAAATCGCAGAGGGCCAGGCTGTGTGGTTCAGGCTGTAATGTGAGCATTTTGGGAGGCAAAGGAGAGAAGACTGCCTGAGCCCATGGGTTCGAGACCAGCCCATGCAACTTGGCACGACCTCTTCTCTACAATACATTAAAAATTGGTCAAGCGTAGTTCAGCCTGCAGTTATGGCTACCTGGAGGGCTGAGACAGATGGTTTGCCTGAGCCCAGCAGGTCATTGCTTGGGCGGTTGTAAGCATGTCACTGCACTCCAACCTGGGCAAAGTAGTGAGACTGACTTAAAAAAAAAAATCCAGCCGGGCTCGGTGGCTCAGCCTGTAATCCCATGCCTTTGGGAGTCTGAGGTGAGTGGATT
>NW_007247348.1:52733-65683 GCF_000164805.1 Carlito syrichta
AAAACCCCCAACCAAAAAAAAAAAAAAATCCCAGAGAAATTGGAGGAAAAGGAAAAAAAAAAAACCTGGTTCTCAGGTAAATGTGTCCCAGGTTAGAAGGACTGTCATTTTTAAAACTTGTAAACCTCACTGCTACTTGTGATGGTCTTGCCTAATGAGTCTTTTTCAACTATTTTTGTTCTTCCTGATATTCAAGGGCTTTGAAGGACGTGTCTCCCTACATACCAGAGGCTCCACTGTTCTCAGCATCCATGCTGCCTAGTTGCCATGAACTGTTCTCACCAGGAATGTACAACATGCAGTATTAAAAATGTTCCCTTGTGGTCAAGGAACATGGGAGGGTGTGGATATTCAAGCTTCCCACTGTAAATGGGGTAGATCCTCAGATACAAGTAAAGGGTGGGAATGTGAACAATTAAGATTTCACTTGATGCTCCATCCGCTCCATGGAGAACACAGTTAATAGCATGTACATTTACACAGGATGGCAGTTACTGCCCAGAACAACACAAAAATGACCGAATAAAGAATTATTAGAAGAGATTGCTATTTAGGTTCTAAAAACAAACAATATAAATACATTTTTTGAGATTACACGCCATGGGAGATACCTGTCGATGGATTTCTGCCTAAGACATGTTTATTATCAGAAGAATTTTAGAAGATCGAGGCTGCAGTGAGCCATGAATATGCCACTGCACCCCACCATGGGAAGAGAATGAGACCCTCCAACTAAAAAAAAAAAAAGTGCTGAAGCTCAGATGAAATCTAAGTCTCCTGAATCAGAATTTGCATTTTAAGAAGATATTCAGTTCATTTTGTACACATTAAAACTTGATGAGGATCTTCCAACCTACTGTGAATTTTCCCTCTGAGCAGTATATGCAACTTCTTCTGTGTGATGTAAATATAGCACTCAAAATTGTGCATGCCTATTTTGATGCCCAAATTTACGTTGCACTATTCACATAGTGTGCACACTGGCAGAGTTGATTTCATTTCATTCTTTTTTCTCAGACTTAATGTATTAGAGATTATTTTGGTGTTACAAATTACCTTCTTGCATAATTTTAGTTGTCAGCTGGATCCTGGCTAATTTTTTTTTATTTATCGTAGAAATGAGGTCTCACCAAGTTGCCTGGGGCAGTCTCATGCCTGTGGGCTCCATCCTGTCACCTTGGCCTCCCAAAGTACTGTGATTATAAGCATAGGCCACTGCACCCAACCTTAGATATTTAATCTTTTCCAGACATCTATCTATATCTCAACTGAAATTTGTAAAGAAAACTTTTCAACCTGTATTGATAAAATACATTTTACGGTGAATATCTGGAGGTAAAATAAATGGATCCATTTTTTGTTAAAAGGTATAAACCCAGGTAGGAGAGGCACTGACACACAGACAAGCCTGAATCAAGTATCAAGTCAGGCCATCCTATGACTTGGGATGTCCTCTTTCGCAGTCCTGATAACTGAAGTGCCTAGAGACTACACTCTCAGGAGACACTGAACTTGCTGTCCCGTGTGCCTGAGAGACTTCATGTGGGTTCTTACAACTTCTCACTAGGTGAGATATTGTATAATCTTGGATTGTTTTATTCCTTTCACAAGTGAAACTTAATCCAGAATGAAAGTAGGGACTCCAAGAAACATAGAATACACTTACTTCACATTTTGCCTTAGCATCACCATTTTTCCTTAGACTGACATGCTTTGAATCAAGCATAGAATAGACATAGATGATTTCCAATAAGCAGGTTTTAGGAGGCATTAAGACCTTTTAAGATTACATTTTTCCGCAGGCCAAGAGGCAGCCTACTTCATTTCCCTCAACATATCTCCATCAGATGCAAAACCAGGGCAACCCAACCACCCAACCTTTCAACTTGAGGTTTATATACTAATCTCTAGGAAACATTCAGGTTCTTTGTCAAGGGGGAAATCAAAGATCACCTCTTGACTGGTTGAAGCCATAGAAATTATAATAAGACCACTCTTTGGTCAAGAAGTTTGTGGATTTCAAGCATCTCACAAGTCTCTTATTGGAAAACCCCTTCCCCTTGACTCCTCCCATCTAGCACATCACCTGAGGACATGAGATGATAATGTCTGGAACCAGGAAAATATAAAACTCATGTGACTACAGTCTACATCAAAGACCCATGGCCCTGGACAGTCCTGTGGGCTTAAACCCCCCTTTCCCCAAAGGACTTTAAAAAACCCAATTCTTGGCCCTTCCACACCTCGCTTGCCTCCATCTGCCCACTTTCTAATCTGTGAAAGGTTGTTATTAAACCTTACTTCTTTCTACTTCCTCCTTTGTTGCAATCATGCATTATCCCTATGACAACAGTCCACCTCACCACAATTTACACTTTCACAGAGGACAGGAATCATTTCTGTCTTTTTCCCTAAAGACCAGCAATGTGTGTAAAAATGCAAGCAACCTCTCACCTAATCAACTTAAATGTATTTCCTATAAATTTTTATCTTGGAAGAAGACAAATCTTAGACTAAAAGAACAGCGAATGTAACCATGAAATGTCAAAATAAGGCAGAGTAAGACATCGATAGATACATTTCCCATAGATCGCTTTTAGGAAGCATTCAAATATTTTAAAACTATATTTGACTGTAGACCAATTTGGCAGCCTTTCCCACTTTTTAGCAATTCAAAAGGAAATCTCATAAGATGTAAGAACAGGACAACCCATAATAATAATCACTAAGAATCTTTCAGCATGGGTGTGGTGGCTCTTGCCCATGATCCCAGCACTTTGGGAGATGACAGAATTTCCTGAGCATATAGTTTCCACTTTCCACAGCAACTTAGTGAGCCCTCGTCTCTCCAACAAATAAAAAAATTATCCAGGAATGGTGGTGCACACTTGTGGTTCCAGCTACTTGGAAGGCTAAAGTGGAAGGTTCTCAAGTAGGTTGAGACGGCAGTGGCCATGAGTGTGCCATTGCTTTACAGCCAGGGGAAACAGTGAGACTCCTAAAAAAATAAAATCCAGGCTCAGTAACTCAAGCTATAATCCCAGCACTTTGGGAGGCCAAGGAAAGAGGATTGTGTGAGCCTGCAGGTTAGAGGCAAGTTCAGGCAATTTGGTGAGACCTTGTCTTTACAGTAAATAAATTATCCAGGTGTGGTAGCACATGTCTGTAGTCCACATAACACAGGAGGGGGCCACAAAATTATTGATGAATACATTATGTGACAGACTGAGGTTACAACTAAAATATATATGCTCAAGTGTTTTATCACATAAACAAAGATCTGAGTACCACATGTACTCACTCATAAATGGACCCTGAACAATTATCAGAACACTGTAAGAAAGTGATTGGCAGTAGTGGGACACTGCCATGGTGGGGGATATAACATCAAAAAGGGTCCCAAACCTTTACATGTTCAATGACTGCTTATGACCTAACCCTGAATTGTACACTATCTTTTATTTTATTTTATTTTTTTGAGTTGGAGTCTCTCTTTGTTGTCCAGAGTGGAGTGTACTGGCACACTTCTGGCTACGGCAGCCTCGACCTGCTTGGGCTCCGCAATCCTTGCGTCTCAGCCTTCCAAGTAGCCATAACTACATGTGTTCATTACCACGCCTGGCTACTTTTGATTTATTGTAGAGAGAGGTCTAACCAAGTTGCCCAGGCAGGTCTTGAACCCGTGGCCTCAGGCAATCCACTCCCCTCAGACTCCCAAAGTGCTGGGTTTACAAGTTGAGCAACCGAGGTCAGTCATATCCTACATTTAAATTAAGAATAATAGAAAAAAAACAAAGAGAAAACCACAGAAACCCAGTGTCCATGGATGAGGAAAATATCAATGCACAATTTCTATTCCATATTAAAGATTTGAAGTCATTTCTTTGTGGAAAAATCACATTTGAATAGAAATGTAAAAATTAGTAGAAACATTGTGTCAGAATGTTGCAACATTACATCATGATCAAGCTCCCTTTATGTCAGGGACGCTTAGGAGATCAGCATTTGGGAATTCATCCATACAATTAGTAACATTAAAACATATAGCTGGGCTCGGTGGCTCAGCCTGTAATCCCACGCCTTTGGGAGGCTGAGGTGAGTGAATTGCCTGAGCCCACAGGTTCGAGACCCACCTGAGCAGCGAGATCTCATCTCTACAATAAATCAAAAAATCAGCCGGACATGGTAGTGCATGCCTGTAATTCCAGCTACTTGGAAGGCTGAGGTGGAAGGATCACCAGAGCCCAGCAGGTCGAGGCTGCGGTGGCCGGAAGCAGCCATTGCACCCCAGTCTGGGGAACAGAGTGAGACTCTAACTCAAAAAAAAATATATATATATATATATATATATATAAAATCTTGTTAATAGATTAAAAAGATATTGTAAAATTTACAAAAAAATTTATATTTAAATATCAAATTATAAAGAAATGTAAAATATTTCTGAACATGAAAAATAGTAGGAATGAAAAATAATGAAAATACATGATTGGGAAGAAAGATTAAATGGTACTATTAAGATAATAATCCTCTAATCAGTTTATCAATTGAATTTGATACTGATATACAAACAGCCGTTTGTGTTCTGAAGAAAACAAATTTTTTGCAAAAAATATTTAAATTGGAAATTCATAAAATGTTTGGAGCCACCGAGCCCAGCCGGCATTTCTTATCAGATGAGATTATCTGAACAAGTCACGTCTACATGTTGAAGATATGCCTTTATTTTTTAAAAATTAAATTAAATGTATTTTATGAGTCTGAGTATCACTCCGTAACCCAGGCAGGTGTGAAGTGTCTCCACAGAGCTTATCACCATCCTGACCTCCTGAGCTCAACAGATTCTTCCTTCTCAGGCTCCCAAGAATCTGAAACTACAGGCATGTGTGACCACTCTTGGCTAAATTGTTTAAGCTTTTATATCTACATGGATGTGCTATGTTGTTTTGGTTAATCTCAAATTTCTGGGCTCAAGCAATTCTCTCCCCTCTCTCTCCCCCAGCACTGACCTGGATAAAACCCCCCAAAAGCACACAAATCCCAAGAGGGGCCTTGGCCCTTCATCTTCTCGGTTTTAATGGTCCTCTAAATAAAGTCACAGCCCCTGTTCCAACTCCTTGTCTTTACTTTGGCTGTCCCACCAGGCAGAACCAGGTTTGTATCTGGTGACAAACTGCCAATTACCCTTGAAAGAACAAAGAGTGGGAAGCCATTTTTCATCTTGTTCTGAAACCCTGACACAATGATGAGAAAGTAGAAGCTATACTTATAGAGAAACGCACATTTTAGGTATAATTAAATTTAACGACTTTGTCTTTTTAGAAACAGACTTCCAGGTATCTGTGGTATCTCATAGTGTCAATCCAGCTTGCATAGAGTAAAGGGAATTTACAAGGCCTAAGACATCATGCATTGGGCAAGGATTGTAAAAGTCATGAAACTTGTAATTACAAAAGTTATGACGTCTTAGAGGGAGGCCAGGTGAAGATTCGATCTTCCAGTAAATTGGGCACTAGCTACAGGAAAGCCAAAGACCCCATGAAGCTACCCACTGGGAATGCCTAGGAGATAAGGGGAGGTGCACCCTCCACTAGCTCTTAGGAATGCCATTTGGGAAGGTGCAGGAGAATTAGAATCCTTGTCATGCCCGGGGCTATGTTAATATGGACAGACATTAATGGGTCTCTGTGTCACAGGATCCCCAAGACATCCACAAGTGGTTGACAAGGAAGTCACGGCAGTCACGTGCAACAACTCCAAGAAAATAATTTAAGCCAGGACTCTTGGGGTTGAACTTTTCTTACCCTCTCCAGTATCCTATCAACCCTGATGACTCGGTCTAGGGATTTCCACCTGGACACTGCAGAGCAGGCAACTGGGGCTGTCACCCACCAGCACCTGCGCGTGGCCGGCTTCTCCCTGCCTATTCTCCAGGTCTTTACCCCAAGGCCCTGCGGGGACACCAGACCACAAGTCCTGACTGGGACTTAAGGATTCCCGATCCGCTGTTGGCCTCTAGGAACTCCTTAACACTGTTCTGGAGCCTCCGTTTACCTTCTAGGAGGAGAGAGGGATGGGGCCAGGACCACAGTCCCTTCCTCCAGGGGCTACCATGTGGGTCAGACCCCCATGACACTCCTGGGTCCCACACATATGCAGCGCGGGTTTGCCTGGAGAAGCCTTCAGTATGGCGAGATCGGCAGGGGGACAGGACCCTGGGGACCGAACCAGACCCACCCTGTGAAGAAGGGACCAGGGCCAAGATGCCAGCGGGCACGGCTCCAGGTTCCAAACTGAGGGGGAGGCCGGTCTGCCACAGCCGGGTCATCCGTGTCCATCCTGTCTCTCGCTCTCGCACCCACAACCATACTCACCGGCTCCCGACTTCTGGGTGTCCCAGTGTCTTCCTTACTTACTCCCCAGACCTGCATCTCACAGGGTGAAAAAGGAAGAAGCAAAGACATGCTGCTGTTTCCGAGATGATTCGGCACTTCCACAGGACCAGAAAACAAAAGGCCCAGTGAGAACCCGGAAGCCATTACCTCATTTTAATCTCCTTTCTGATTGGGCAGCTTCCGAACTAGCATCCGCTGATTGGATAAGGCGACAGGCCACCACCCTTCTGATCTTGTATGACAGCAGATGTGATTCAACGGGGCTGGAGGAGGCAAGAAAAAAGAAAAGCATGTTTTTTTCTTGTAGCATTTTGAGGTTGAGTTGCCTCCCTGCACCGGAAGTTGAGGGGAGGAGCAGGATGTGGCATGCATTGCGCAGCATGCTGGGAACTGTAGTACAAGAATGAGGCCTGGTGACTAGATCGCTGGGCTGCAGGACTCTGTCGCAGTCTGCGGAGGCAGTAAAACACTTCATTGTACCTTGTGAGTAGTTTCAAGGGGAATCCACATTTTTTGTCCTGCTGGGAAAATCCACATCCACCAGTGACATGTTGGACAAACTGGCCATTGCCACACTCAAATACCAAAGAAACAAGCCCCCTGAAAGAAGAGTAAAAAGTAAAAAGGAATATATAAATGAATCAATAAATAAAATAGAAAAAAAAAAAAAGAAATACACCCACCCCCACACCCAGCGCGCATGCTCCTGGATAAAAGGAGAGTGTTTCGCAAATACTTCTGGTCGTCTTCCTCTATGGGAGGTTTTCGATCCTCAATAAGTTCTCCTTTAAAAAAAAAAAAAGAGGGAGAGTGTAAGAGAAAAGAGAAATACACAGATGCAAGAAATTCACGAATCCAAATTATCTTGTGTATCCGAATATTAAAGACTCGAGGCCGGACTTGGTTGCTCAGTCTGTAATCCTTGCACTTTGGGAGGCTGAGGTGAGTGGATTGCCAGAGCTGGGGCCTCAAAACCAGCCAGGGCAACTTGGCAAGACCTCTTCTGTACAATAAATCAGAAAAATTAGTCGAGTGTGGTAGAGCGTTACTGCAGTTTCAGCAACTTGGAAGGTAGAGTCGAAAGGATCGCCTGAGACCAGGAGGTCGAGGCTGCAGTGGCCAGGAGTGTGCCACTGTCCTCCAGCCTGGGGGACAGAGTGTGACTCCAACTCCAAAAAAAAAAAAAAAAAATTAAAGACTCGTCTTATGCACTCAATGACCATGGAGCAGATAAGCTTCTAAATCAGGCTCCCAATGCAATGACATATTCTCTAGAACCCCCAAAGGACAATGTTAGTGATCTAGATGCTACCATTACTGAGCCAGATCTAACAAATCATCTCCATCCATTAGGAGAAATCAGGATGTTCACTATTGTAAGAACTCATCTCTGAGTTTGGAGAAAACTGGACACTCTGTTGTACAAAGACAGCACTTCTGAAGGGGTTGCTGAGAATTCATTTGATAGAAGAATTTTTTTTCTCCTGAAAGCAAAATGAGATAAGAAAAGGAACTGGGTGATTTTCAATACCTGCAGAGTAAACAAAAAATGGAGAATGCTGCCAGAGCCCGTGAGTTCATGACCAACCCAGGCAATTTGGTGAGACGTCATCTCTACAAGACAAATTTAAAAGAAAATAGCCAGGCATCGTAGTGGTCATCTGTAATTCTGGATACTTGGAAGCTTGAAGTGGAAGGATTACCAGAGCCCAGCAGGTTGATGCTGGGGTGGCCGTGAGATGTACTCCAGCCGTGGTGACTGAATGAGACTCCAACTAAAAAAAAAATCATAAAAAAGAATCCCAAGCAACCAGATGAAAAAAAGGGGACAGACTTCAGACTGTGGGATTCCTGCATAGGCAGGAGATCTTCCCCCTTATGCAGCTCTGGTCCCCACCTTGGAGCATCCTTGAACAAAATGAAGCCACATTTCCTATCTCTTGCCTTGAAAGGAACCCACCAAGTGTGGCAGACTTAGGGACGTGGCCTCCTGGGACCTCACTTGCCCAATTTTTATCATTTCTATACTCTAGATCAAGTATTGTACACTGAAATTATAGCCCCAGTGTCATCTGCTTGGTCTCAGACTTCTGCTTCATTGGTGGTCAGGTAATGGCCACTCAGGACATGGAAGTTCAGCCATCATTGCCTCCTTGAGTGGATAAGGCGATGGCTGGTCTGTGGGCTTCTGCCCACCCTAGTCGAGGTGACTGGTTGCTTTTCAAATCTGGTGACACCACTGCTCTGGCCCTGCCTAGGATTCTCACCCTGCCTTGGGCAAAATCTGAGTTTTGGTCAGGTTCACATGTTTACTGTATGATCATCCTATATATCTATAGTACAAATGCTCTTCCAGAGGTCAGGTGAGGCCAGGTTCGGCCCCCCTGGGTATAAGACTTGTGCCCTTTAAGGAAGATACTGTCACATGGATCAGCCAGCATAAGGAACAAGACCTGCTGCTGACTGGCTGAGGCTTTGACAATGCCATACTCACCCTCCCATTCAGAGACTTCCATTGTCCAGTTTCTTTGTTAACACTGATTTCATAGGTCTGAGGAGTTATGTGGAGCTTTGGGGCACCTTGCTGGGTACTGCCTTGACTTTTTTAGGGCCATGTGTGTCACTTTCTTATGAGAAAGCTAATATGTAGATGTCACCATATGGGACGATATCTAAGCATTTACTGTGGACTGGGCAGACCCTGGTGTTGGAGGCCTAGTGGGATAGCAAGGTGATGTTGTCCTGTGCTCCCACTCTCACAGGGAACCTAGGATAAGACAGGAGCCCAGCATCCTTGTTCAAAGATGTGAAATGAAAACAATTCACTCCTGATCTTCAGGTGCATAAGGAGCTTTAGGACCAAATTTCAGGAAATACATCATGAAATAGCCACAGTCTGTTCTGAGCCAGGTGTATGCAGGCCACACCTGAGCATCCAGGCTCCCAGAAAGCAACCTGTTTCCCTGCAATCAATGGAAGCTTCTACCTGCAGTTGTGCCTCAGTTTTGGGATCAGTCCAGTTAGATGACATTGGGCGAGGATGGCTTCTAATTGAGGGGTGCTGCCACATTTTTTTTTTAGTTAGAATGCACTCTGTCATCCAGGTTGGAGTGCAGTAGCATTCATGGCAGCCACAGCCTCCACATGTTGGACTAGGTGATGCTTCTACCTCAGTCTTCCAGGTATTTGGAACTACAGGCACATGCCATCATGTCCAGTTATTTATGTATTTATTTATTTTGAGTTGGAGTCTACTCTGTCACCCAGGCTGTAGGGCTGTGGCATGCTCCCGGCCACCACAGCATTGACCTACTAGGCTTAGGCAATCCTTCCACCTCAGCCTTCCAAGTAGCTGGAACTACAGGCACATGCAACCATGCCCAGCTAGTTTTTTTTTATTTCGAGTTGGAGTCTCACTCTGTCACCCAGACTGAAGTGCAGTGGCCGCTCCCAGCCATTGCAGTCTCAACCTGCTGTGCTCTGGTGATTCTTCTGCCTCAGCCTTCCAAGTAGCTGGGACTACTAGCACACACTACCACACCCGGCTAATTTTTGATTTATTGTAGAGATGAGGTCTCACCAAGTTGGTCAGGCAGATCTCGAATCCGAGAGATCAGGAAATCCACTCACCTCAGCCTCCCAAAGTGCTGGGATTACAGGCTGAGCCACAGAACCCTGCCTAATTTTTTGATTTATTGTAGAGATGAGATCTTACCAAGTTGCCCAGTCTCATCTCATACCTGTGTACTCAGACAATCCAGTCACCTCAGTCTCTCAAAGCGCTGGGATTACAGGCTGAGCCATCGATCCTGGCCCATTGTATGTTTTTATTTAATGAATACATAGATTAAGTTTTGAAAACTGAAGAAAGTTGTTCTTACCCATATCAGTCTATTGGAAGAACAAATTGTTCTTGACTGTAATCTGGTTTTGGTCATGAGCATACAGTAAACTTCGGACTGTTTACTGAGACTATGTAAACTTAATATGTTTTAATAAGCAGAATTGCACATAAAACATTAATGACTGGCCACACAATAAATTGTTATGCTGCCAGTAGTGTTAATCTATTCCACCTTACTCAAAAGTATACGTAAATGAGGACGATATACTATTGACTAAAGTATGGAATGACATCTTTAAAGATCCTTTTTTTCCACTGCAGCCTTGACCTGCTGGGCTCAAGTGATGTTTTCACCTCAGCCTTCCAAGCAGCTGGAGATGCAGGAACATGTCACCACTCTTGGGTAATTTTTTCATTTACTGTAGAAATGAGGTATTGCCTAGCTGCCCAGTTTGATCTTGAACCTGTGGGCTCAGGCAGTCCCTTCACCTTGGCCTCCCAAAATGCTGGGATTATAGGCATGAGCCACTGCTTCTATCCTGTGTAGCTATTTTTTTCATGGTTACCATGAAAATACATGAAGCATCTTAAGTTGACAACAATATGTATTAAACCGGTAGGCATATAAAGTTAGTTGCATGCAGAGTGATTTCTCTTAGCATCACTCCTTCACTGATATTGATGTCACTGATTACATATTTTTCAATTCTATATTTCTTAACAGATGTCTATGAGATTTTCCCCTTTGTCTTTAAATTTGGTAGCAAGATTAAACATTACATGCACCATCATCCTGATACTACAGTATTCTGTGTTTGTTTATGTAACAAAAGGGCAAGTGCAAAAAACGCAGAATGTATTCATATAAAAATTGTGGGATATATATTATGCATATATATGGATATGTATATATATTTTATAAAGAATATACAAACATGTATATGTAGATTTCATCCACATACATTTGCTTTTTGACATTTCTTTTAGACAAATGTAAATTTTCCTTTAATCTCTTCAATTTTACTGTTTTTTAAATAAAAACATTTATTTAAAAAAGTTGTGGGCTGGGATCGGTGGCTCTGCCTGTAATTTCAGCCCTTTGAGAAGCCAAGTCAAGTAGATTGTCTGAGGCCCCGGGCTGGAGACCAACCTGGGATAATTGGCGAGATCTCCTCATAACTGCAATAAATCAAAAAAATTAGCCCGGCGTTGTATCGTGCACCTGTACTTCTGGTTGCTTGTAAGGCTGAGGTGGAAGGATTGCTTGAGCCTGGCAGGTCAATGCTAGGGTAGCCATGAGCATGCCACTATACTCCAGTCTGGGTTAGGGTGAGACTCCAATACCCCCAAGGAAAATAAATTGTGTATTTATTCCTGTTTGAAAATCAGTCATCTTCAAAGTACTCTATTTTTGATATGATACTCCTTTCAAGATGCTTTCTTCTCTGCTGTGAAACACTTTAGAACTTGTCAGTTTTCATGCCTTTCAGTGCTTCCACTGTGTTCTGTTTTATCTCTTCCAAATTGGCAAAGTGTTTCTTTCTGAGGACTTTTCTCAGGCAGTGAAACAATAAAAATGTCACTTGGGGTGAGATTCAGTGAATGGACAGAGTGAGGCACAGGGGTCATGATGGTTTAGGATAGAAACTACTGAATACTCAGCATAGTGTGGACAGGTACTTTGCCAGGGTGGAAGAACCAGTCACCTGTTTAGCACAAGACTGTTTCTTCCATCGTGCTCCCCATCACAAAAACAACAGTAGATATGTTGATGCTCATAAATTCGCAGAACACTTATGTAGCCATGAAAGCCTATACTACAAGGGGCCCACTGTCCAAAAAGTAAATTCCAGGGTGTTTTTGCCTTGTGTACCATTGCAAAATGCCATACTTTTGATTTTGTGATGCTTTTTACAAACAGTTACCATTCAATAACAAGAGCTTCTTTTAACATTTGTTATATGGGATGTCAAGCAACAAATTTTAACTTTTGTTTATCTTGAAAAGTCTTTTTTTTTCTTTTTGAAGTACAGTTGTGCTAAATCTAATATTCTAGGTTGGTAGTTTTCATTTCTTTAGCATGTATGCTATATAACACAAATCCCTTTTGATCTGCAAGGTGTCAGTACTGAGAAATCCCCTGACGATCACACTGGAGCACCCTTATAGATGACCCATCAATTTTATTTTGCTTTCTTCTCTTTTTTTTGAGTTGGAATCTCACCTTGTCACCCAGACTGGAGTGCACTGGCCCCTCCCGGCCACCGCAGCCTCGACATGCTGGGCTCAGGCGATCCTTCCGCCTCAGCCTTCCGAGTAGCCGGAATTACAGGCATGCGCTACCACGCCCGGCTGATTTTTTGATTTATTGTAGAGATGAGGTCTCGCTGCCCAGGCGGGTCTCGAACCCGCGGGCTCAGGCAACCCACTCACCTCAGCCTCCCAAAGGCGCGGGATTACAGGCTGAGCCACCGAGCCTGGCTGCTAATTTTTGATTTATTGTAGAGATGAGGTCTCTCCAAATTGCCCAGGCGGGTCTCGAACCCGCGGGCTCAGGCAATCCACTCACCTCAGCTTCCCAAAGGCGCGGGATTACAGGCTGAGCCACCAAGCCCGGCTGGTGTGACACTTTCATGGAGGAATAAGATGTATTAGCACTTGGAAATATATTAAATGTGAGGACAATTTTAAGTGTTACTGAGCTTCTCGCT
>NW_007247348.1:65703-66806 GCF_000164805.1 Carlito syrichta
ACTCACCTCAGCCTCCCAAAGGCGCGGGATTACAGACTGAGCCACCGAGCCTGGCTGCTAATTTTTGAGTTATTGTAGAGATGAGGTCTCGCCAAGTTGCTCAGGCAGGTCTCGAATCCAGGGGTTCAAGCAATCCACTCACCTCAGCCTCCCAAGGTGCAGGATTACAGGCTGAGCCACCGAGCCCGACTTATTTTGCTTTCTTTAAACATCTATTATCTGTGTCTTTTTTTCCAATAAAAAAAGGCACTACCAGGCAGTGACTGAGGGAAATCTGACCATCTGAGAATTTAATTCTGGGACCACCACACACTCTATTGTCCCTTCCTCACAGTGTGATATGCCTTCATCTTCCAGGGTATCAATTCTCACCAGGACCAAAAAAATCACTTGAAGTAGTTCAGAATTTTGAACTGTGATGTCTTTTTTCTGGCCCCAAAAGTGTACTGGTTTGTAATCGAAGAATCCCAGCAATGGTCATGGTAACATTTACTAGACACCAAACAGTCTCCAAAGCTAATTGTTGGTCCAACAATTCAACTCTGTCACCACCCAAGAGTGGCACAAACCCCCAAGTTCAATGTTCAGTCCCACAACATTGCCCACACTGTTGATGCCAGTTACAAAACCCAGGGGCCCTCTTTGATTCTGAGAAACTGCCTATAAATCAGGGGTTCCTCAAACCCCTCCTCCAGTCCAATAATTTGATGGAATACTCACAGAACTCAGCAAGCATTTAACTTGCATTGCCCAGTTTATTATAAAGGATACAACTCAGAAACAGTAAATTGAAAGAGTGGTATAAGGCTATGGACAATGGCAAGGGACATGGGTTTTTGGGGGGCCAGCCACCAAAAAGAGATTTAGGGGGTCCCTTGGAAGGTGTGATGGCATCAGTGTTTCTGTAAGGATAGATATTAAAAGAAAGAAAGAAGGAGGGATAGATATAAAGAGAAAGAAAGAAAGTGGACATCTGTTCAACGGATTGACCAGAAGCCATTTATTGGGGGTTTACAGCTTGTATTTATCCCAAATTTTACACAGGCAGTCTTACAAGTCTTCCACGTGAACACAAGCCAGGTGCAGGAGGGGTGCCCCCCCAC
>NW_007247348.1:67063-79004 GCF_000164805.1 Carlito syrichta
CAGCCCAAAGCTCATGCTGGGCCTTTAGGAATGTGGCCCAGCCCAAAGCTTGTGCTGGGCTATAGCTCTAGATATTTATCTGTATTATTAAGGCTAAAACAGCACTTTGTATGTATATACTAATTCTACAAATATACTATTAAATCTTTAAAGAAGCTTGTACTGTATTAAAGGCTCCCAAATATGACCTGAGTTTGAATTATGCTAAGTTTAAAGCCGAAACCGCAGTCTGAGAAACGGGAACAATGGACTTCTAAAGTAAGCCATGCCTGTCGTACTCTCAGAACTTCATGCTTAGATCATCAAAGTCTCTGCTAGTGGAATGTGCCAAAACAGCAAAGAAGGGAAGAGGCAATGGGCCTTCAGCTCCTGGACTTGTCCTAGCAGTCTCAGGGTCCGCAGCCTGCCTGGATCCCTAATGCTCAGGCAGACCTCCATGGCTGGTTCCCAACACATGGGTGAGGAGGGAATTCTTGTAAATAACTGTGGTTTAAGAAGTTCCATCATATATATTCTGGAAGACCAGATTGCTGCAAAGAATCCCCCTTACCATGAGGACTTAAATGATGTCCACCCTTTTTCCTACTGCAAAGCCACTCATAGACACTGAAATTTCCCATTTTCTGCCTCTTAAACAAGCAGTTATGTTTAGGGTTATGATCTTGCACTTGTGAAGGAAGGCAAACTGTCCCAAAGGACAGGATTAACCCACCTCAGGGAGGTGGTGGAAGAATCCACACACCAAATAAAACCTCAGAAACACAGGATAGCAAGTGAAGGGGCTCCCGAGAGAGTGATAAGACTCTGACAAAAAATAAATACACTTAATACAATTTTGAAGTGAATAAAGGCATATTTTCAACATGTAGGCATGACATGACTAGATAATCTTACCTGAGAAGAAATTTCAGAGATGTAGAGGAAAAGGAAAAAAAAAAAAGTCTGCATCTCAGATAAATGTGTCCCAAGTCAAAAGGAATATCACATTTTTAAAACTTGGAAACCTTTCTGTTGTCCTTCTGATGGTCCTGCCTAATGAGTTTGTTTCAACTATTTTTGTTGTTATGTGATATTCAATGGGTTTGCAAGACACCGCTTCTCACATAGGCTTTGCTCTCTTCATCCATATTGCTTAGTTGCCATGAACTGTTCTCACTGTGCATGTATTACCTGCAGTATTAAAAATGTTCCTCTGTGGCTGAGGATCATGGGAAGGCAAGGTAACCACAAATCCCATTGGAGATGGGGTAATGGGGTAGATCCTCAGATCCCAGTAAAGGATGGAAACATGTACATTTGTTTTTTAGTTCTGTCGCCCAGACTGAAGTGCAGTGACACACAACCACCACAGCCTGACTAATTTTTTGTAGAGACGAGGTCTCATCATGTTGCCCAGGTTGGTCTCAAACCTGTGAACTCAGGCAACCCTCCCACCTCAGCCTCCCAGTGTGCTGGGATTATAGACTTGAGCCTTGATACATGGCCAGAACATGTTCCACTAAGGTTCTGTCTAGATGCTCCATAGCTCCATGCAGAACATAGTAAATAAAATGTACATTTAAACAGGATGGCAGTTAGTGCCCAGAATGGCTCCAAAAATTCTCAATAAAGAATAATTAGAAGAGATTTTCTCTCTTGGATGCTAAAATCAAACAATATACATATACTTTTAGAAATTACATGACATGACAGAGACTAGTAGGCTGATTTCTTCCTAAAACATGTTTCTTTGTTACTAAATTGAGTTTATAAATTACTCTATTGGCCAGGTGCGGTGGCTCAGTCTGTAATTCCAGCATTTTGGGAGAACAAGGTGAGAGGATTGCCTGAGCCTAGGGGTTCAAGACCAGCTTGGGCAACCTGATGAGAACTCATCTCAACAGCAAATAAAAACTAGCCAGGTATGGTTGCATGCACCTATAGTTCTAGCTACTTAGAAGCCTGAAAGGAGTCTAGAAGCGACAAACAAGCCAAGAACACTATCTACTTTTAGTTAATGAGTCTTTATCATAAAGCCAAAAATCATCTGAACTAAGCAGGTTGATTCTGGGGTTGCATGGACAACCAAATGAGATTCCCACTCAAAAAAGAAAAAACCCACAAATTTAAAATTATATCTAAATGTTCTAAAAGTTCTATTGGGAAACAGTATTTGGGGTATTAATTTTCTAGAATCTTGTATAATACTGAACTCAATGCTAGATTTGTAATCAAAGAATCCCAGCAATGGTCATGTTACTTCTTTTCTACAAAATAGGCCTTGCTGTCTCTAAGGCAGACCTGATCATGTGGGTGGAGCAAAGGAAAAAGCCCTGGGATGTGAGGATACTCAGCACATTAGCTAAAACTCCAGGTAGGTGGGATTAAATGAATCAGATGACACAGGTTGAGGAGAGAGCTTGAAATGTGGTTTGGAAAGGTGGTCTTCTCCAATGGAAATGGTTTCTGAGAAGCCTGGGATTATTTCTCCTTTTTTCACAAAGGGATTTCTATTATTTCATGTTCTGAAATTCTCCAAAAGCTCTACTTCTTCTTCAGTGACCTCGTTTCAAGGTTACAAAGGAAATCAAAGTCTACTTAATGGTTTGTTAGGAACTGCATGATTTGACTACCTTTCTGATGCTTTTGCAAATGTGCAAAAATCTGCTTATTTATTTAGAAAATCCATGTCAAACTATTTTTTAAGTTTTATTTTTGCATCATGTTGGAAATATTTGAGAGTCATGATTTTGTTATTGATTGAGAAATTTTAAGAAAACCAGGCAGATGTTATGTGCTTTCTATTTTATGATTTTCTATTCTAGGAAGATTTCCAAAGTGATTTTATTTAAATTTATACTCCATACTTCTACCAGAACACAAATTATCTCTGAAGGGGTCCAGCCCCACAAGGGTCGTGAGGGTTCCTGAAGGAAAGATGGATAGATGAAAGACGAAAATATTATACTCGAACACGTGCTTCCTGAACAGATGACAACTTAATGTTAGTTAACACAGAGCTTTTATACCATTTATAAAGGGGTAAAACAAAGAAAATTCCTTCACGTACATATGTTTTAGAAGTTACCACCATCTAGCAGTCTAGAAGCGATAAACAAGCCAAGAACACTATCTACTTTTAGTTAATGAGTCTTTATCATAAAGCCAAAAATGATAGTTTTAGTTCAAAGTACTGAATTACAGTCCTTGAAATGTCTCAAGAAAGTTTCTGGTGCAAAGTTCTCCATGTAGCAGGAGTTTTTCTCTTTTGGGCTTCTATGACCTTCAAAGCTTCATAATCGCCTTTCTTGTCCAGGTGTCTTCACTACTTTTCTCTTATCCTGCAGAGTTTATTTCTAAAGAAAACTCAAAAGAAGCTTTTAGTGATGTTTCTCAGGCCCCCAAGGTTGCTTTCTGT
The DNA here is from genome assembly GCF_000164805.1 of Carlito syrichta. NCBI lineage: Eukaryota > Metazoa > Chordata > Mammalia > Primates > Tarsiidae > Carlito > Carlito syrichta. Next base: position 70,461 of record NW_007247348.1, read on the forward strand.
ATTTTGTTAATTTATCATAAAAGTATCTAATTAATATATTATGAATTCAGTGAAAACCTACCCACAAACATTAACTTAGAATTTTAACCATTGAATTAAGTAAAAACCTTAACAATTAATCTTTATCCTAAGTCAGTGAAAACAGTGTTATAAATCACCTACATAACTCCTAGATAAGCGTCAGAACTTAAAATGAATTCATAATGAACTTACTATAAACTTGTGCTTCTAAAAAACCTTATTTCTAAACACCAAATTGCATAATCCTAAATCAAATAAGGAGTGCATATACTTATATCATTTTTTACTCAAGCAATATCTAGTAACTTATAACCAAGTGAAAGAAAGCATTCTTGATGTGCTTCAGAGTTTAACCCTTGCATATGTTAGAAAAGGCCAAGCAGCATAGTGGGAAAATGGAAAAAGGAACCATGACATTCTCAGGTTAGCTGTGAGTACTTCGCATAAACATGCCATTTTCTTCTTCCACGACTGCACAGAATTTCTTCAGCCGTACCAACAGCAAAGATGGAAGATAGAAGGGCCTCAGCTGCCCAGATTCACCTTGCAGCTGGGGGGGGGGAAGGGGGATCCTCAGCACACCTGGACCTTGTCAATCAGGCGGACCTCCAAGGCTGGCTCCCAACAATCTCTCTTGATAGAAGAAATTCTGTTATTTTAATTTTTCCATTTTAGTATGAACTGAGATTGATAGTTTATTTCTACATATCCAATTTTTTTTTTTTGAGTTGGAGTCTCACTTTGTCATCCTGACTGGAGTGCAGTGGCCGCTCCCAGCCACCACAGCCTCCACCTGCTGGGCTCTGGTGATCCTTCCACCTCAGCCTTCCAAGTAGCTGGAACTACAGGTGCATGCTACCATGCCCAGCTAATTTTTTTGATTTATGGTAGAGATGAGGTCTCACCAAGTTGCCCAGGTGGGTCTCGAACCCTCGGGCTCAGGCAATCCACTCATATCAGCCTCTGAAAGTGCAGGATTACCAGCTGAGCCACCGATCCTGGCTCATATACAAATTCTTAAGGGTACTATATTGATGGAATCAATATAGCCAAAGAGCAGCCATTTTGACACTGCCTAGTTCAGTCATGTTTTCTTATCAAAATTACCTAGATAACCCTCTAATCATTAGGCAAGGACAGAACCAGTATCTAAAAGGTAGCTATTGCTAATTGTTTTATAATCCCACACAAGCTTGTTTTGTATTAATTAGCTTTTCTATTCTGAGTATTTCCCTCCAGTCATAATAAACAAATAAACTTAATCAATCCTTCATGACCTTCCTGAAAGATTCTATAACCATGGGAGGCCTGCCCTCTATCACCTCAATTGACCTGCCCCATCAAAAGGGAAAGCTTTTAAAAAGCATAAAATGTAGCTGGACTCAGTGACTCAGTCTGTAATCTCATGCTTTGGGAGGCTGAGTTGAGTAAATTGCCTGAGCCCGCGGGTTTGAGACCCACCTGGGCAACTTGGCGAGACCCCCATCTCTACAATAATTCAAAAATTAGACGGGCATGGTAGTGCGTGCCTGTAATTCCAGCTACTTGGAAGGCTGAGGCAGGATTGCCAGAGCCCAGCAGGTCATGGCTGCAATGGCTGGGAGCAGCCACTACACTCTAGTCTGGGTGACAGAGTGAGATTCCAACTCAAAAAAAATGTTGACCTTCCTTGGAAGGTTGACGCAGAAGGATCACCAGAGCCCAGCAGGTTGAGGCTATGGTGGCCGTGAGAGTGAAACTGCACTCCAGCCTGGGTGATGAAGCAAGACTCCAACTCAATAAATAAATAAGTAAATAAATAAAATAATTTAAAAATAAATAAAATATTGACCTGAAGTAGCCATTTACCATTGATTTTTTTTAAACTATGGCCAAACCATGTGTTCATTGAACTATGGTGGCCGTTGCTTTGCTAAGCTCTGTTGTGGTCATGTGACAACTTGAGCTATAGTCACCATGTTTTCCTCATAAAGTTTGGCAATAAACTGATATCCAGATAACAGGATACAGAAGAGTATTCACTGTCACAAATTCTCCACTCTACCAAGAGTAACTGATGTTTCATGAATCTATGTAATTCACCAATTGACTACACTTCTTGTGAAAATGTACTGATGTTACACAGCTATAATGAGAGAAAAATGCCCCCTATTTTTTTTGAGGTATTATTTGCAAAGCAATGACCTGTGATTCTGTTTGAAATTACACTAAAATAGAAGAATCCTCAGACTCTTACTGCATTCATTCTGCAAAATATAAAAGGTTGACAAGATTTTTTTAAACAAATGAAGTATCAGACTACATATTTATTTATTTATTTATTTATTTGATTTGGAGTTTCACTCTATTGCTGAGGTTGGAGTGCAGTGGCATGCTTATGGCAGCCAAAGTATCAACCTACTGGGCACAGGTGATTCTTCTGCCTCAGCCTTCCAAGTAGCTGGAATTACAGGCATGTGCCACCATGCCTGGCTAATTCTTTTTGATTTAATGTAGAAATGAGGTTTCGCCAATTTGCCCAGGTTAGTCTCAAACCTGTGAGTTCAGGCAATCCTCTCACCTTGGCTTCCTAAATTGCTGACATTGTAGGCATGAATCACTGCAACTGGCCTTAGATATTTAATTTTTTCCAGAAATCTGCCTATATCTTGACAGAAATTTTTTAATTTTTTATATATATTTTTTGAGTTGGAGTCTCACTCTGTCACCCAGACGAGTGCAGTGGCACACTCATGGCCACCTCAGCATCAACCTGCTGGGCTCAGGTGATCCTTTTGCTCCAGTCTTCTAAGTAGCTGGAACTACAGGCATGTGCTACGATGTCTGGCTAATTTTTAAATTTTTTATTGTAGAGACGAGGTCTCACCAAGTTGTCCAGACTGGTCTCGAACCCACAGTCTCAGGCAATCTACTCATATAGGCCTCTCAAAGTTCTGGGATTACAAGCTGAGCCACTGAAACAGGCCTTTTAAAACTTTCCAACCCCTATTGATAAAATACATTTTATGGTTGATGAAAAACTGAAGTTTAAATAAGTGGATGCATTTTTTTTAAAGCATGTACACCCAGATAGGAGAGGCAATGACTGACACACAGACATGCCTGAATCAAGAGTCAAGTCAGGCCATTCTTTGATTTGGAATGTTCTTATCCTATCCTGCTAACTAAAGTTCCTGGCGATCCCTCTCAGGAGACACTGAACTTGCTCTCCCGTGTGCCTGAGATGTTTCTTGTGGGTTCCTACACCATCTCACTGGGGCGGGTTTTCCTTGTCCATTAGGATAGTTTTCCTCCTTTCACAAGTGGAACTTAATCCAGAATGAAAGTAGAGACCTCAAGAAATTAGAATAAACTTACTTCACATTTTGCCTCAGCATAACCATTTTTCCTTAGACTGACATGCTTTGAATCAAGCACAGGTTAGACAGATAAATTTCCCACAGGTTTTAGGAGGTGTTCAGACATTTGAAGATTACATTTTACTACAGGCCAAGAGACACCCTACCCCATCCCCCTCAGCAAATCTCCATCAGAAACAAAACCAGGACAGTCCAACAACCCATCAATTCCATTCATGGTTTAGCATAATCCCTAGAAAACTTTCATGTTACTTTCAAGGGGGATCAAAGATCACCCCTTGACTTACTGAAACTATAGAAATTATAAGAAGACAACTTTTTGGTCAAGGAGTTTGTGGATTGCAACGCTCTGATAAGTCTCTTGCAGGAAAAGCCCTTCCCCTTGACTCCTCCCATCTAGTCCTCCACCTGAGTGCATGAGATGCTAATGTCTAGCAACTTTCAAAATCTAAAACTGGTGCCTACAATCTACATCAAAGGCCAGCAGCCCTGGACATTCCTCCAGGGCTAAACTCCCTTACCCCCAAAGTCCTTAAATATACCTATTTCTTGGCCCTTAGACACCACACTTGTCTCTGTTGACCCACATTCCAGAAAAGTGAATAATAAACTTTACTTGTTTGTACTTTTTTCCATGTTGCAATCTTGCATTATTCTTGTGGCACTAGCACTGACCCACCTCACCTAAGTTTACCCTTTCACAGAGGACAGGAACAATTTCTCCCTTTTCTCTCCAGATCAGCAATGTGTCTGAGAATGTACAGAAACCACTCACCTAATCAACTTAAATATATTTTCTATAAATTACTATCTTGGAGGAAGACAAAACTTAGACTAAACCAATAGCAAATGTAATAACATTTTAGGATCTGGATAGGGTGAGGGTGGATGGATGGAGAAGAAGAGGCACAGGGAGGTGCAGCACCTCCAGAGCTGGCAAGCCAGAGGTGCACACTGACAACATAGAGATTCAAGTAAATGCAAAGAATTGCAACACACAAAGTAGTGAGAGAAGATAAGATTTATTTAAGAAAAATTTGACCGCCATAGACAGGGAGCGGATCTATACTCTAGGTGAGTGTGGCACTATAGACCCCCAAAGCCCTGGCTTAAATTCTTTTCCTTGGAGATGTTGAAATCAGGTAGACATGACTGCTGTGACTTCCTTGTTGACCACCTGTGGATGTCTTGGAGAACCTGTGACACAGAGATCCATTAATGTCTATCCATATTATCATAGCCCCTAAAGAAGGGTGTGACAAGGATTCTAATACTCCTAAACCTTTCCAAATGACATTTCTTAGAGCTAATGGAGAGTGTGTTTCTCATTATCTCTTCAGCATTCCCAGTGGGTAGTTCTGGGGGATCCTTGGCTTCCCTGTAAATAGTGCCCAATTTCCTGGAAGATCGAATCCCCAACTGCTCTCCCTCTGAGTGGTTATAACTTTTGTAATTATAAGTTTCATGACTTTTACAGTCCTTGCCCAATGCATGATGTCTTAGGCCTTGTAAATTCCCTTTACTCTAGGCAGGCTTGATTGCTGCTATGAGATATCTCTGATACCTGGAAGTCTGTTTCTGAAAAGACAAATTTGGCAAAGTTAATTTTACCTAATGTGTACATTTCTCCAAAAACATAGCTTCTACTTTCTCATCATTGTATCAGGGTTTAAGAACAAGATGGCTGGGCTCGGAGGCTGATTCTATAATCCCAGTGCTTTGAGTGGCCAAGGTGAGTGGATTGCCTGAGCCCTTGGGTTTGAGATCCACCTGGAAAACTTGGTGAGACCTCGTCTCTACAATAAATTAAACATTAGCCAGATGTAGTAGTGTGTGCCTGTAGTTCTGGCTACTTGGAAGGCTGAGGTGGAGGGATCGCTGGAGCCCAGCAGGTCGGCTGTGGTAGCCTGGAGTGTGCCACTGCACTCCAGTCTGGGTGACAGCGTGAGACTCCAACTCAAAAAAAAAAAAAAGAAGATAAAAAATGGCTTTCCACTCTCAGTCTGTCCTTTCACAGCAAAATCTCAAAATAAGGCAGGGGATCTAACAGAGGTAAGACATCGATAGATAAATTTCCCATAGGCAGTTTTTAGGAAGCATTCAGACATTCTTTAAATTACACTTTACTGCAGGCAAATCTGGCAACCTTTCCCACCTGGCAAATCAAATAAGACAGTCCAACCTTTCAATTTAAGATTTAGCATAATAAAGAATCATTCAAGTTCCCTGTAAAAGACATGCCTAAACTATCCAAATTCATAGAAATGATAAGACTACATTTTAACTCAAGAACTTGTGAATTGGAAAAGTCTGGCAGGTAAAAAAGACAATGTGGTCAGGAAAAGACCATCACCACTCCTGTCCTTGAGGGATGTCAACTTCTAGAATGGCAGTTAACTGTAGCCCACCCTCTTCAGCATATCAGTTGTTAGGAAAATACAACTAGTCTTTTAACTGAGAGCAAAAAACTCAGTCTTTCTCTTTGGAGAGATACTTGCTCATGCCAGGACTTTCTTGTATGAAACTTTTGCATGCCCTTTCCTTCCTCTTTTTTCTTTATTAACATTCTTTCAGGGTCAAAGAAAAGAACACAAGGATATCAAAAAGACTATCATTAATAACTCCATTTTAGATAAAGTGTTATCAGTGGCCTCTCTTTGGGTTTGCATATAGCTAAAATAATTTTGAAATGATGAAAAATAGGAACAAGCATTCTGGTGTAAAGATAAACTCTGGAAAAGGGGAAGTAAGTCCACTGACTCTGTTTTGTTAAAAAAAAAAACAAACTTGGTGTGGTGGCTCGGCTCATCATCCCAGCACTTTGAGAGGTGGAGGCGAAAGGATTGCCTGAGCCTGGGAGTTTGAGACTGGCCTGGGCTACTTGTGAAGGGTGCAGAGAACAGTCAGAAGGGCGTCCCCAAGATAGCACCGCCACCCAAGACAACAAAGGCCCTAAGCTCCAGCTTTTCCCACATGTGCGAAGTTTAAACCTGTGCTCAAATAACTTCTCCCTACAGGAATACTACCTCATAGTCTCCTCCAATAAAACCCAAACATGACACGGGCCAGACCCTATCAGACCCATAAATACACCCCTCCCCCCGCATAACTCTTTCTTGCTCTCTCTCTCCCCGCTACTCTCTTACTCTCTCTCTCTCACTCTCTCCCTCTCTCTCTCTCACACACACTCTCTTGCCCTCTTTCCCCCCTCTCTCTCACACTCTCTCGCTCTCTCTCTCTCCAGTCTCTCCCTTGTAGCTGCTGCTTTAATAAATCTCTTGACCTTAAACGGGTGTGGAGTTATCACTGGTGCCTAACTTTTTTCATTGGTGCCGTGACTCAGATCGGGTGCTCTCCTACCCTTGTGCAGGTCTATCTCCATAGGTGGGATCCCCGACCCTGCGCTGGTGGCCACTCCAGCCCTCCCTGACCTTCCCACTGTTTTGAACACGTGAACTGCATCCACCAGCGGTGATTGGATAGGTTAGTTCCCCAGACATGGAAGCCTAAAGTTGCCCGGACCCCCCCGGGGGAACTGACCGTTGATCGTCTGGCAGCCCCTCCGGGCCCCCAGGCGAGGGGGAATGCATCCTGCATCAGCCTTCAGGGCCACAGCAGACCCTGAAGGCTTCCTCTTCTCCTTTATCTCTCTCAAACCCTAAAAACTCTCACAGCTGCCAGGCTGCAGCTAAAGCCTTTCTCTTCTTCTTTATCTCTCTCAAACCCTAAAAACTCCCACGCCTGCTAACCCACAGCAGTTTATCCTCTTTTCCTTTCTCTCTCCCCCTTAAGGACTCCCATGACTGTCAGGCTGCAGTGGATCCCAGGGGTCCCACATCTGCTAGCCCACAGCGGATTCCAGAGGGCTCCCCACATCTGTCGGGCAATAGTAGACCTCAGAGATCCCCAGTCTATTGCCCCACAGTAAACCCTATTTGACCGGCAGGAATCTCAAACACCCCTCACCTGCCGCTCGGTCAAGTGCCTTCTATCTGTTTCAAAGATTCCTAGAGCTAGGTGCCTTGACCCCTTGGTTCTCCAGGAGAACCCTGGTTGTGCCAAACCTCTGTGATCACAGACTTTGCCACAGCCACACTTCTCGGACAGCCAACTCTTTGGGGGACACCCCATTTAGTCCACCTGTCTCACCATGGGAGGCTCGTCATCCCTGCTGGCTGATTCCCCTCTCAAATACCTCTTAAACCACCTCTCTACACTCTCTCTCTCCTCCCAATATCAAGCCCAAACACCTGATTCACCTCTACACACGGGACTGGCCAACATATCCCTTAGACAACCAAAATCAGTGGCTTATATAATTTCTGTAAACGTTCAAAAGGGTGGGTAGAGATTTCCCACATTCAGTCCTTTTCTCTCCTCAGCAAATACCCCCTCTACAGCTTCTCTCCCTCCCACTGTTCCACATGCATCTGTGCTTCCTCCTCCAAACCCCCTCCCCCACTGCAAACACTGTAAGTCCCCTCCCTCCTCTCCCGTCTCAGATTTCAATCCTGCGGAGGAGCCCCCTCCTTCCTCTTCAGTTCCACCCACTTCTCCAGCAATTCAACCTCTGTGCCCTCCCATTTTCAATCACTCCCCAGTATAGCCCTCCAGTAACCCGATCCAAGGCCACACCGGTCATCCTCACTCCCCTCCGTGAAGTAGAGGGCACAGAGGGTATTATTCAGGTACATGTTCCCTTCTCTATCTCAGACCTCTCACAAATAAAAAAAGTCTTAGATCATACACAACTAATCCTGCCACCTCCCTCTATTTCTAACTTCAACCCAGCAGATAAACCTCCTATAGTCTGCTTTTCTATTCCACTCTCCATCAGTTTCTCCTCCTTCTCACCCTCCACCTTTATCTGGGAAGGAAGGGCTGGCATCTACGGCCATGGCACCTAACCCTGACCTTCAGTCTTTCTCTTTTACCTTCGGAGAAGGGACCAGTGCCAAAGGCCATGGCACTTGACCCCAGTCTCCAGTCTTTCTCTTTTGTCTTTGGAGGAGGGGCTGGCCTCTCCAGCCAGGTCACCTGACCCCGGCCTCCAGCCTTTCTCTTTTGCCTAAGTCACCTCTCTGAGACATTGCAGCAATTTACTAATATTGATTTAAACTCTGTAGAGGGACAAACTCTTTTGGCTATGTATTTTATCTCCCAG
>NW_007247348.1:79328-81664 GCF_000164805.1 Carlito syrichta
TCTTACACGATCTCAAAAGGGTATCTCTTGGGCTTGCTCCAGTCAGATTGACTCGCCCCTAACTTTGTAGCCCCAATGTCTTCGGAACAAAATATTAAACCAACCAAATCTAGGGTGGAAATATCAGTAGCTGGCAGGGTTATATCATTTGTTATTAATACGGGGGCTACATGCTCAGGTCTAATTACATTTCCTGGTCCACTCCTTTTTTCACTCTTTTTGGTTGCGGGGGTACAGGGCATTATATCCAGACCCCTCACTATGCCATTACTTCCATGTGTTCTGGGAAATAAAATATTTCAACACTCCTTATTATGCCAATGTGTCCAGCTCCATTATAAAAAAGGGACATTATGACAAAAATTAAAACTCATATTATTCTTTACCCTGAGCCATCACCACTGTGTTTTTTGGGTGCCTTTTGTATAGCTTTAGATTTCCCTAATAGTTAGATCCTATCTAAGCCCTTCCACTACATATAAACTTGTTACTTTGGTTAGAGCTCTGAGGTTAGGGAAAATGTAAAAAAAGTTGTTGGTGTAAGATATGTTTTAGTAAGAAAGGATAAAAAAAGATAAATAATTGTATAGAAAAGAATCTTGTATGGTACATTTTTGTTCTGTAATAAAATGGCTGGTTAAAGAAAGTATAGAACAAAAATAGAAGGTTTAAGCATGTCAAAGAATGGTATGAGTTTATCGAACACGGTAGGTAAAAGTTAGTGGAAAAAAGTAAAAGAAATTCTATAAACACTCGAGGCTACAAAAAAGGTTCCATAAATTTATCATTAATATCAATTACACTAATGCTAGGCCAACATGCTACTCAAAGGCCAGAACATGAGTTTCTTAATTAACAATCTCCAAAACAATTTTTCTCCTTTAAACAACAGAGAAAAAAAAAAAGAGAGATAAAATTTAATTAGCCCTCCCCCCACTGTCTTTGTTACAAAAGAGTGAGGTTTTTTCTTTTTAAAATTGTTGGACTATCATTTTGACTAAATAAGTAACTTTTACAATAGCTACTGTAATTTTGTTATACTATGCTTTTAAAAATTCTGGTATTAAACTCTTCAAGTTCTCAATTCAGTCTCTAGGGTGAGATAAGCAGCAAGCTCCAGGAACCACACCTACCTCAGCCCCTTCTAAATTGGCTAAAGTCCAGGTAAATTAATTTCACTAACAACACTGCCAAATTGCTAATGAACTTTAAAATCTCCTTCCAGGCACAAGTATTACTATCTAACATAGGATGAGTGCAAAATAACCTGGACTTCACTCTCTAACATATCAATTGTTATAAAAATATATCAGACATATTATAAAAACAAAGAAAACTGTTTTCTCTTGCCAATGTTTACCTGTCTTAAATTCTCAATTTAAGCTATAACCTAACTACATGTCTCTAATGTTTTCAATCTTTCTTCAGACTTTATATCAAAGTGACTATATTTCCTTGTTAAAATACAACTATAGATAATTTCAAAAAAAAATTTCAACTTATGTTAATAAACAAGTTACGAAACTTACACTTTTCCAACATTGTCTTTTGAGACAATAATTCTTTTCCTCATCGTTTTCTTAATAATCTTTACCTATACTCTCACTTGATGCTTTATTAGATACAAATAGCACTTGCTTAAGGTTCTGCCATTTCCTGTTCATGCCCTTAAAAATAAATAGGTAAAAACATCGCTATGGCCCCATCTCAGCAGAAAGTAGATACAAAAAAAAATGACCTTCGCCCCATTTCCCAGGATTATAAAAATATTTCCAAGAGCAGGAATAAAAAATAAAAGGTACCTATAAAAACCTAGAAAAAAACTTAGCTTATTCTTAGTTTTTTGGCCTCAGTGTAGCGATTAACAAGCATTCAGACATTCTACCGAAGGACAAACAGCAGTCTATCCCATCACCCCTAGGCAAATCTTCAGATCTTATTAAGTGTCTTTTATAAAAATTCACCCCTTATGACACTATATTCATCAGCCTAACCCTCCTTCCCCTATTAATATTAACCCACCTCAATGGTGAATATTACAAACCTCCATACAACAGGTAGCCAAGTCACCCCATTTTCCTGGCTCTCAGTAGTCCAACAGGGAGGCACTTGCCTCTTTCCCATTTATGTTTTTGTTTAATAGCTCCATGTATCTTTAAATTTTTCCAACAACGCTTAATTAAACTCTCAAATCAAAACCTTAACCTCCTATTACTCGATAGTTATCAATCTGTCCCAATAGGAAGTCAACACCTCATCCCTAAACATCACTTAATTTTTCTTTTAGATATGTTCTCTTCCAGGTTCTCTATTTACCTCTACAGTCTACTCCAAGA
>NW_007247348.1:82236-84725 GCF_000164805.1 Carlito syrichta
CTCTCTCTCTCTCTCTCTCTCTCTCTCTCTCTCTCTCTCGCCCCCTCTCCCCCCTCTCTCACACTCTCTCATTGTCTCTCTCTCCCATCTCTCTCTCTCTCTCCCCAATTCTGCGGCCACAGACCCGTTCCCTTTTCCCTTGTAGCCGCTGCTTTAATAAATCTGTTGGCCTTAAACGGGTGAGAAGTTATCACTGGCGCCTAACTTCTTTCAACTTGGCCAGAATTCCTCTCTACAAGAATCAAAAAATTAACTGGACATGGTGGTGAATGCCTGTGGTTCCAATTACTTGGAAGCCTGAGACTGAAGGGTCACCGGAGCCCAGTATGTCATGTGTGCAGTGGCCACAAGTGTGCCACTTCACTCCAGACTGGAGGACAGAGTGAGACAACTACAAAAAATAAAAAATAAAACAATATGGTAGTGCGCCCCTGTAGTTCCAGCTACTTGAAAGGCTGAGGTGGAAGGATCACTTGAGCCCAGCAGGTGGAGCCTGTGGATGCCAGGAGCAGCCACTGCACTCCAGTCTGGGTGACAGAGTGAGACTCCAACTCAAAAAAATCAACAAAACAAAACAAAACAATAAAAAAATATAAAATAAGAAAAAGAAAAAAACAAGGAGACCATGAACCAAGGAAAAAGAGACTTTACGAATTACAGGACTATCCCATACCCAGATGTCTACACTTCTAAGCCATGTCTTGATCTCAGCCCCTTTTGTTCCCCTAGCCAGGATAAAAACCCCAAACAACACAACCTAAGAGGGGTTTTTAGAACTCCAACCACTCATTGTAATGTCCCTCCTAAATAAAGTCACACCCCTTGTTCCCGCTTCATCTCTTGACTTATTGGCTATACCCCCGAGCAGAACATGGTTTGGATCTGGTGACCCAAACTGCCAATGACCCTGATGACTTGTCCTGGGGATTTCCACTAGGATATTCCAGATTAGGCGACTGGGGGGGTGTCACCCACTAACACCTGCCTGTGGACAACTTCCCCCGACCCTCCAGGGACCCCACACCATGATCCCTGTCTGGGGCTTTGGGATTCAGATCCGATGTTGTCCCAAAGGTACTCCCTAATGATATGATGAAGCCTCCGTTTAACCTTGAGGAGGACAGAGGGATGGGGGACAGGAACACAGTCCCCCCTACATGTATGATCCTCTACACGAACCCCCTCCCGGTTCCCGCACATCTGGAGTGAGGGATTGTGTGGAGATGACTCAGAGTTTGAGGTCACCACAGAGAAAGCACCCCAGGGTCCCAATCCAGCCCTAGCTGTGCAGAGGGGACCAGGTCAAGCTGACAGTGGGAGCAAGTCCAGGCTTGGAGCAGACGGGAAGTGTTGTCCCATCACAGTCGGGTCATCCCCACTTCCCCACTTGGGACACCCACCCCCATATGCATTCCCGGCTTCCAAGTGTCCCGGTCTCCTCTCTACTGTTGTTCCAGGATCTGCATGCCACAGGACGAAAGAGGCTGCAATGAAGATGCCTGGGCCTCCTAGAGAACAGGACGACGCAGCTCTGAATGCAGGACAGGAGACAACGACCCATCAGAAACTGGAAGCTGTACCCCTCAATTCCGGGTTCTAACTGATTGGGTAATTTTCAAGGCTGTGTCCACTGATTGGATAAGGCTTCAAGCTCCACCCCTCTGGTTTAGAATGACAGTTGATGCGATCAGATGCAGCTGCAAGAGGCAAGAGAATGTTGAGAGTTCTTGGGAACCTGAGGGGAGAGGAGCCAGTTGGCATGCCTATCACAGGGAACTCGAGAATCTTAAGAGTTCCATGCCCGTGGGTCCTCCAGGGCATGCAGGGAAGCCAAGAGACTTATGGGCTAATATTTTAAAAATTTATTGTAGAGATAATGTGTTGTCAAGTTGCCCAGGCAGGTCTCAAGCCCCTGGGCTCAGGTAATCCTATCATTTTCACTTCCTAAAGTGCTGGAATAACAGGTATAAGCCACTGCACCTGTCTCAACCAGTTATATTATAGACTCTAAATTCATCCAAGTTCCTGAAAAGTGTATAATTTTGGTTATAAAAAATTATTATTCAGAGTCTCACTCTGTCGCCCAGGCTGTAGTGAAGTGGCACGCTCATAGCCACTGCAGCCTCAACCTGCAGGGCTCAAGCAATCCTTCTGCCTCAATCTTCCAAGTAGCTGGAATTGTAGGCACACCACCATGCCCAGCAAATTATTTGATTTATTGTAGATGAGGTCTCACCAAATTACCCAGGTTCGCCTTAAATTTGCGGACTCAGGTTATCCTCTCATCTCGGTTTCCCAAAGTGTTGGGGTTACAGGCATGAGCCATCACACCCAGCCTAAAAGCAAGATTTTTGCAGCATTTAGAGGCTGACATGCCTGTCCTCAGGAAGTAGGGGTAGAAGCATGAGATGGCACAACTTGTGGGTCAGCGTCTAGACTGCAGCGGCCGTGAGCATGCCACTGCACTCCAACCTGGGTGACAGTGAAAC
>NW_007247348.1:85147-119801 GCF_000164805.1 Carlito syrichta
CTCCAGTCTGGGTGACAGAGTGAGACTCCAACTCAAAACAAAACAAAACAAAAAAAACTTCAGACAGAATTTTTTTTTTTTTTTAGTTGCATTCTAACTCTGTCACCCATGCTAGAGGGAAGTGGCAACCCCTGGCCACTGCAGTCTCGACCTGCTGGGCTCAGGTGATCCTTCCATCTCAGCCTTCCAAGTAGCTGAAACTACAGGCATGCACCACCATAACCAGCTAATTATTTTTTATTTATTGTAGAGATGAGGTCTCACCATGTTGCCCAGCCTGGTCTCGAACCTGTAGGCTCAGGCAATCCTCTCACCTCAGCCTCCTAAAGTGCTGGGATTACAGGCATGAGCCGCCGTGCCTGGCCTCAGACAGAAATTAAGATGTTTCTGTAAAGGTGCACCAAGTGTTCAGCCTCTTCTGTCTCCCCTCAACTCTTCCACCTCTGTCACCCAAGACAGCAAGACCAGGCTCCCCTATTCCACCACAACTTCCGCTTCTCATGGTGAAGATGGCAAAAATAAAGAATTTAGGATGACCCATTTTTATTTAATGAGCAGTAAAGATATATTTTCTTCTTCATGATTTTTTTTTTCTCTTTTGAATTTAGTGGGTACTCATGAAGCTTTGTTACATGGGTATATCATATGATGGTAAGATTTAAGCTTCTGTTAAACCCATCACCCAAACAGGGTTGATAGTATCCCATAAGCAGTTTTTCTACGCTTGACTCCCTCCTACTCCCTTTATCAGTCCCCAGTGTTTGCCATCTTCATCTTGATGTCTGTGTGTACCCAGTATTTAGCCCTCAATTATATCTGAAAACACGCAGTATTTGGCTTTATCTTTCTGAGCTATGTTGTTAACATAATTGTAAAAATACAATTTATAACATGCAAAGTATGACAGTGGGCTGTTTATAGAATCCACATGTAGAATCAATGCCATTTCATCACTCTGGATATCTTCAGTCTCTTACAAAAAACCACCACCTCACTCTAAGAGAAATATTTATAGGTAATTATGAAACATTTATTACATACCAAAAAGCATTTTGTTGTTTAATAGTCAGAAGAAAGCAGACAAAAGTCAAAGCAACCCCTTGACTTATAAAATCTTCCTATTTATCATCTGAACAAATTGGACCAGTAAAATCAACAAAATCAACTATGTAAATTGTAGAAAGTTAAAGGAATGATACCACCAAAATGTCTTCAATAGTATTTTTCAGTTGAGAACAAACATATGGGAAATACTCCTTGAAAGGTTACTAGTTGGTGGCTCAGCCTGTAATACCAGCACTTTGGGAGGCTGAGGCAAGTGGATCACCTGAGCTCATGGGCTCAAACCAACCCCAGCAACTTTGCAAGACCTGGTTCCTACAATGAATCAAAAATTAACCAGGCATAGTAATGCATGCCTGCTGTTCCAACAACTTGGAAGTCTGAGGTGGAAGGAACACCTGAGCCCAGTGGGTCAATGCTGGGGTGGCCGTGAGCATGCCACTGAACTTCATCCTGGGTGATGGAGTGGGATCCCAACTCAAAAAAAAAAGAAAAAGAAAAATGTAACTAAATAAACTCACTATGAATGACATCTTCATTGTGCTTAAATTTCAGATAAAATCCCTGAAATTTCTAAGTAGGCTAAATAATGAACACTGTATGAACCTGAATCAGTGTATGTCCTCATGGACTGGGTGGGACACCTTAAACCCTCCCAGATTCAGAGACAACCCTTGACACGATACAGATAGAAAGCAGTAGTGTGATGAGCATTTCCCTCCCTAGGTCTTTCCCTTATCATGGCCTCCTGGGCACAGCTGGGTTGCATTAGTGGCCAGAAAGACCCAGCACTGATCAGTAGGAGGTGCCCAGGGTGGGAGCAGGATGCAGGAACTGACCATTCCCAGGGAACCCTTTCCACCTGGTTTTCACCAATGTGCCTATAGCACCTCCTGAAGCTGTCCCTGTTTGGTCTGCAGGAGTTCTTTCAGGACATGCTATCCTGGGCCTTTTCCCTGGAGCATGACATGGTGCTGAGGCACCTTCTGGTCTCCAGGGCTCAGTTGAGAAGGATACAGTGTGATCTGTCTCTGAGGTTGAGTCCAGCACCAAGTCAACTCCCAAGTCACCCTCTGGCATAATAAAAAGGGGAGAACACAGGTCCCATTAACTCATTTCTGTGGGTGTTTCTCCTCATCCTCTAAGATGCTTCTAAAAACAGGCCTACATGGGCCCCAGGGCAGGTACTGACCATGAGATTACTGAACATGCCTCAGAGACAGGGCAATGGATGATGGCTACACCCCCCTAGCCCCAGTGCCATAACCTCCTGCACCTGCTTTTGAAGGTACCTGAAGGAAACCAAGAGATCACAGCCCTACATGTGAGCCAATACCAACAGCCCCAGGAAGCAACAGGAAATTCTTCCATCTTAAGCACCTTCCTCCCAAGAGTGGCAGGGCAACATGCCCTGAACAAGGGAGTGGAGAAAATTAATGTTCCAGACCCAGGCAGAATTTGGGAGAGAACCAGTTGGGATCACAGCCCAGACCCAGAACTCAGAGTTCAGTTGTATGGCAATATTCAGTCCTTCCACTATGTGGAGTGACAGCCCCAGAGGCCTGAGGGACCAGTACCTGGAAGCATGTACCCTGCAGTGGAGACAAGTTTCATGTTAGGGTAGCAAAGGAGCTTGGCTAATACAAAGGCCTCTCCCACCTGAGTTCTTTGCCAGGGCCGAAGGTGAGGTGAGGTAGAGTAGCCCTGGGTTAAGGGCATGAGGGATGGAGCCCAAAGCCAGTCCAAATCCTAGGAAGACATCACAGGAGAAGCCTGAGGTGTCCCAATGGCAACCATGTCCCAGGCTGCACACACCCTTAGCTCTGGGATCAGATTCCTGCATGGTGTCTTTGATGTTAGAATAGGGGCACCACACAGAAAACATGAGGACTTCAGGGACCAGGGTCCCTGGGGTCCCTCAGTGAGAGCCAGATAAGCTCAGTGGAGAAAGTGATCTAGTCTCTAGGCATCCACCAACTTGGAGACCCTCTCCAAGGTAGATACCCTGGGTCTCTCCAGCCCACCATCTCAGCTCTAGACAACCATGGAGCAGACTGGGCACAGTGGCTCACACCTATAATGCCAGCACTTAGGAATGCTGAGGTGAGTAGACTGCCTGAGCCCATGCATTGAAGACCAGTTTCAGCCATTTGGCAAGGTCTCACATCTACAATAAATGAAAAATTAGTCCAGGTACAGTGGCTCAGACCTATAATCCCAGCACTTTTGGAAGCTGGAGGTGAGAAGATTGCCTGAGTACACAGGTTTGAGATGAGGCTGGGCAACTTGGTAAGATCTCATCTCTACAATAAATCCAAAAATTAGGCCGGGCTCAGTGGCTCAGCCTGTAATCCTGGCACTTTGGGAGGCAGAGGTGAGTGGATTGCTTGAACCCATGGGTTCGAGACCTGCCTGGGCAACCTGGTGAGACCTCATCTCTACAATAAATCAAAAATTAGCCAGGCGTGGTAGTGCGCACCTGTAGTTCCAGCTACTTGGATGGCTGAGGTGGAAGGATTGCCGGAGCCCAGCAGGTCGAGGTTGCAATGGCCCGGAGCAGCCACTACATTCCAGTCTGGGGTGACAGAGTGAGACTCCAACTCCAAGAAAAAAAAATTAGCTGGGCTTGGTTGCATGTGCCTGTAGTTCCTGCTACTTGGAAGGCTGAGGTGGAAATATTGCCTAAGCCCAGTAGTTGGAGGCAGTGGTGGCTGGGAGCATGCCACTGCCCTATAGCCTGGGTAACAAGGTAGAGTCTGACAAGAAAGGAAGAGAGAGAGAGAGAGAGAGAGAGAGAGAGAGAGAGAGAAGGAAATGAAAGGAAGGAAAGAAGGAAAGAAAGAAAGGAAGGAAGGAAGAAAAAAGAAAGAAAGAAAGAAAGAAAGATGGAAAGAAAGAAAGAAAGAAAGAAAGAAAGAAAGAAAGAAAGAAAGAAAGAAAGAAAGAAAGAAAGAAAGAAACTGTCATCGTGGCACGTGCCTGTAATTCCAACTACCTGGAAGGCTGAGGTAGAAGTATCACCTAGTCCAACAGGTTGAGGCTGTAGTTGCCATGAATGCTACTGCACTCCAACCTGGATGACAGAGTGAGATAACAACTAAAAAAACTGTGGCAGCACCCCTCAATTAGTAGCCATCGTCGCCTGATATCACCTGACTTGGACTGATTACCAAACTGAGGCACAACTGCAGGTAGGAGCTTCCATTGATTTCAGTGAAACAGGTTGCTTTTCCAGGGGCCTGGAGGTTCAGGTTTGGCAGGCATGCCCCTATCTCAGAACAGACTGTGGCTGTTTGATGATTTCTTGCTTGAAATTTGGTCCTGAAGCTTCCCATGCATCTGGAGATCAGGAGTCAATGGTTTCCATTGCACAGCTTTGAACAAGGATGCTGGGCTCCTGTCTTATCCTAGGTTCCCTGTGAGATTGGGAACACAGGACAACCTCACTTTGCTATTCCACTGAACCTCCAACACCAGGGCCTGCCCAGTTCACAGTAAATGCTGAGATATCCTCCTCCCTTATGATGACACCTACATATTAACTTTCTTATGAGAAAGTAACCCACATGGCCCCCAAAAATTCAGGGCAGCACCCAGCAAGGTGCCCCAAATCTCCACATAATTCCTCAGCACTATGAAATCAGTATCAATAAGGAAGCTGGACAATGGAAGCCTTGGAACAGGAGGATGAGTATGGCATTGTCAAAACCTCAGCCAGTCAGCAGCATGTCTTGTTCCTCATGCTGGCCAATTTGTGTGACAGTGCCTTCCTTAAAGGGTACAAGTCTTACACCAGGGGCCCATCTTGGCTTCACCTGACCTCTATGAGAGCATTTTTACTAGGGATATCTAGGATGATCATACAGTGAACATGTGGCCCTGACCAAAACTAGGATTTTGCCCAAGGCAGGGTAAGAACCCTAGGCACAGTGTGTGGGTTCCTGAGGCCCACTCATTTCCAGCAGGCCCAGACCAGTAATGTCACCAGGCTTGAAAAACAACCAGTCACCTCAACTAGGGAGGGCAGAAACCCAAAGACCAGCCATCAATCTTATCCACTCAGGGAGGCAATGATGGCTGAACTTTCTTGTCTTGAGTGGCCATTACTTGACCACCATTGAAACAGAAGTCTGCGGTCAAGCAGATGGCACTGGGGTATGATTTCAAGGCACAATACTTGCTCTAGATTATAGGAATGATGAAAATTGAGAAAGTGATGTCCCAGGAGGCCACGTCCCTAGCTCTGCCATAATTGGTGGGTTCCTTTCAAGGTAAGAAATAGGAAATGTGGCCTCATTTTGTGGAAGAATGCTCCAAGGTGGGGATCCCAGCTGCTTAAGATGGAGGAGCTCCTGCCTATGAAGGAATAGGCCTTACCTGGATCCTACAGTCTGTAGTGTGTCACCTTTTTTCATCTGGCTGCTTGGGATTCTCTTTTGGTTTTTTTAGTTGGAGTCTCATTCAGTCGCCATGGGTGGAGTGCAGCTCAGGGCTACCCCAGCGTTAACCTGCTGGGCTCCGGTGATCCTTCTGCTTCAGTCTTCCAAGTAGCCAGAACTACAGATGAGTGCTACAATGACTGGCTATTGTTTTAAATTTTTCATGTAGAGATCGTGTCTCACCAAGTTGCCCGGGCAGGTCTAGAACCCACGGGCTCTGCCAGGATTTTCCACTTTTTGTTGAATCTGCAGGTACTGAAAATCACCCAGTTCCTTTTCTTATCTCATTTTGCTTTCAGGAGAAAAAAATCCTTCTTTCAAATGAATAGTCAGCAACCCCTTCAGCAGCCTGCTCTGCGGACAAGCACAGTGCTGTGTTTGTACAACAGAGTGTCCAGTTCTCTCCAAACTCACGGAGATGAGTTCTTACAATAGTGAACATCCAGATTTCTCCTAATGGATGAAGATGATTTATTAGACCTGGCTCAGTAATGGCATCACAAGATTATAAACATTGTCCTTTGGGGGTTCTAGAGAATATGTCATTGGGAGCCTGTTTTAGAAGCTCCTCTGTTCCAGGGTCATTGGGTGCATAACATGAGTCTTTAATTTTTTTTTTTTGAGTTGGAGTCTCACTCTGTCCCCCAGGCTGGAGTACACTGGCATACTCCTGGTCACTGCAGCCTCGACCTCCTGGTCTCAGGCGATCCTTTAGCCACAGCCCTCCAAGTAGCCAGAACTAAAGTTGAGCACTACTACACTTGGCTAATTTTTTTGATGTATTGTAGAGACGAGGTCTTGTCAAGTTGCCCTGGTTGGTTTTGAGGCCCCAGCTCGGGCAGTCCACTCCCCTCAGCCTCTCAAAGTGCTGGGACTACACAAAGCCTGGCCTAGAGTCTTTAATTTTTTTTTTTTTGCATTGGAGTCTCACTGTCACCCAGACTGGAGTGCAGTGGCCGCTCCCGGCCACCGCTGCCTCAACTTGCTGGGCTTCAGCGATCCTTCCGCCTCAACCTTCCAAGTAGCCAGAATTACAGGCGCGCGCTACCATGTCCGGCTAATTTTTTGATTTATTGTAGAGATGAGGTCTCGCCTGCCCAGGCGGGGCTCGAACCCACAGGCTCAGGCAATCCACTCACCTCAGTCTCCCAAAGGCATGGGATTACAGACTGAGCCACCGAGTCCAGCTGTCTTTAATATTCTTATACGCAAGGAGATCATCTGAGTTCGTGAACTTCTCGCATTTGTGTATTCTCTTTTCTCTTACACTCTCCCTCTTTTTTTTTTTTAAGCAGGATTATTGAGGACAGAAAACCTCTCACAGTGGGAGAGGACCCGAAGGATTTACCAAACTCTCTCCTTTTGTCCAGGAGCATTTGGGGGCTTATTTCTTTTTTTCTCTTATTTATTTATTCATATATTTACTCATTTTTACTTTTTACTCCTCTTTAGGGGGCTTGTTTCTTTGGTATGTGGGTGTGGCAATGGCCAGTTTGTCCAACATGTCACTGGTGGATGTGGATTGCCCCAGCAGGGCAAAATATGTGGGCTCCCCTTGAAACTGCTCACAGGGTACATTGAAGTGTTTTGCTGCTTCCGCAGACGGGGATGGAATCCTGCAGCTCAGCGATCAAGCCACCAGGCCTCATTCTCGTACTACAGTTCCCAGCATGCTCTGCAATGCACACCACATCCTGCTCCTGCCCCCAACTTCCGGTGCAGGGAGGCAACTCAACCTCAAAATGCTACAAGAAAAAACTTGCTTTTCTTTTTTCTTGCCTCCTCCAGCCCCGTTGGATCACATCTGCTGTCATTCAAGATCAGAAGGTTGGTGAACTGTCGCCTTATCCTATCAGCGGATGCTATTTCGGAAGATGCCCAATCAGAAAGGAGATTAAAGTGAGGCGGTGGCTTCCGGCTTCTCACTGGGCCTTTTGTTTTTTGGGCCTGCGAGAGTGCGGAATCATCTCGGAAGCAGTGGCATGTCTTTGCTTCTTCCTTTTTCGCCCTGGGAGATGCAGGTCCGGGGAGTCAGTAAGGAAGATGTTGGGTCACCCAGAACCTGGGAAATTGTGAGTATGGGTGTGGGTGCCGGAGCGAGAGGCAGGATGGATACGGATGACCCGGCTGTGGCCGACCGACCTCCCCCTCACTTCTGATCCTGGACCTGTGCCCGCCGGCGGCTCGGCTCCGATCCCCTCTTCACAGGGTGGGTCTGGTTCGGTCCCCAGCGTCTTGTCTCCATGGCGACCTCGGTCTACTGGAGGCTTCTCCAGTATGTATGTGTGAGACCCAGGAGTGTCATGAGGGGTCTGACCCTCATGGGGGACCCTGGAGGAAGGGATTGTGTTGCTTGCCCCATCCCTCTCTCCTCCTGCAAGGTAAACGGAAGCTCCAGCACAGTTTTAAGGGGTTCCCTTGGGCTAACAGCGGATCGTGAATCTCTAAGTCCCAGGCAGGGCTTGTAGACTGGGGTCTTCGGAGGGCCTGGATGTAAAGGCTTGGAGAAGAGGCGGGGGAAGACGGCCATGAGCAGGTGGCAGTGGGTGACAGCCCCACAGTCACCTGATCTGGTATATCCAAGTAGTAATCCCTAGACCAAGTCATCAGGGTTGCTAGGATACTGGACAGGGTGAGGGAAAATGGATGGAGCAAGGGGCGCGGCACTGCCGGGGCTGGCAAGCCGGAGGTGTGTGCTTGAACCCCAGAGATCCGAGTAAATTGCAAAGAATTTCAACACACAGAGGTGAGAGAAGAAAAGATTATTTAAGAAAATTCATCCCCCACAGACAGGGCGTGGGCCTACACTCTAGGTGAGTGTGGTCTTGTAGCCCCCCAGAGTTCTGGCTTAAATTCTTTTCTTGGAGATGTTGCATGTGACTGCCATGACTTGCTTTTTGATGTCTTGATGTCTGTGTCACCTGTAGATGTCTTGAAGATCCGGTGACACAGAAACCCATTAATTTCTGTCCATATATTCATAGCCTTGGGCGTGACAAGGATTCTAATTCTGCACCTTCCCAAATGACATTCCTTAGGGCTAGTGGAGGGTGCACCTCCCCTTATCTCCTAGGCATTCCCAGTGAGTAGTTTCGGGGGATCCTTGGCTTCCCTGTAGATAGTGCCCAATTTATTGGAAGCTTGAATCCCCACCTGCTCTGCAAGGAGTTGGAACATGGGCTGTGACTTTATTTAGAGGACCATTAAAACCGAGAAGATGAGGGGCCAAGACCCCTCTCGGGTTTTGTATACTTTTTGGGGTTTTTGTCCAGGTCAGTGGTGGGAGAGAGAGAGGAGAAAGTATTGCTTGAGCCTAGAAATGTGAGGCTAACCTGGACAACATAGCAAATGCATGTAGCTATAAAAGTTGATACAATTTAGCCAAGAGTGGTCGCACATGCCTGTAGTTTCAGATTCTTGGGAGCCTGAGAAGGAAGAATCTGTTGAGCTCAGGAGGTCAAGATGGTGATAAGCTCTGTGGAGATACTTCATGCCTGCCTGGGTTATGGAATGATACTCAGACTCATAAAATACATGTAATTTGCTGGGCTTGGTGACTCAGCCTGCAATATCACACTTCGGGAGACTGAGGTGAGTGGATTGCCTGAGTCCATGGGTTTGAGACCCATGTGTATATATATTTTTTTTGAGTTGGAGTCTCACTCTGTTCACCAGACTGGAGTGCAGTACCTGCTACAGGCGACCACAGCTTCAACCTGTTGGGCTCCAGGGATCCTTCCACCTCAGCCTTACAAGTAGCTGGAACTACAGGTGTGCCCGGCTGATTTTTGATTTATTGTAGAGATGAGGTCTTGCCAAGTTGCCCAGGCGGGTCGCAAACCCGCGGGCTCAGGCAATCCACTCACCTCAGCCTCCCAAAGTGCTGGATTACAGACTGAGCCACTGAGCTCGGCTCACATAATGTATTAATCAAAAATTTTGTGACCACCTACTGTGTTATGTGAACTACAGACAGGTGCCACCACACCTGGCTAATTTTTTATTTATTGTAGAGACGAGGTCTTGCAAAATTGCCTGAGCTTGCCCTGAACCCGCAGGTTCATGCAATCCTCTTGCCTTGGCCTCCCAAAGTGCTGGGATTACAACTTGAGTTACCGAGCCCAGCCTTTATTTTTTTTAGTAGGAGTGTCACCGTTTTCCCTGGCTATAGAGCAATGGCACACTCATGGCCACCACCGCCTCAACCTACTCATGAACCTACCACTTCTGCCTTCCAAGTAGCTGGAACCACAAGTGTGCACCACCATGCCTCACCAATTTTTTTATTTATTGGAGAGATGAGGGCTCACCAAGTTGCTGCAGCTGTTTTGGAAACTATATACTCAGGAAATCCTGTCATCTCCTCCTCCCAATGTGCTGGGATCATGGACATGAGCCACCGCACCTGTCCTGAAAGATTTTTAGTGTTTATTATTATGGAGTTGTCCTAGTCTTACATATTATGAGGTTTTGTTTAGATATGCCCAAATTTGGAAAGGTTGACAAATTGGTCTACAGTAAAATGTCTGAATGCTTCCTAAAAGCAGCCTATGGGAAATTTATCTATTTCTTACCTGTGCTAGATACCCTGCCTTATTTTGACATTTCATGGTTACATTTGCTGTTGTTTTAGTCAAAGATTTGTCTTCTTCGAAGATAAAAATTTATAGAAAATACATTTAAGTTGATTAGGTGAGTGGCTTCTTTGCATTTTCCACACATTGCTCGTATTGAGGGGAAAGACAGAAATGATTCCTGTCCTCCATGAAAGTGTAAACTGGTGAGGTGGACTATTGTCATGGGAATAATGAAAGATTGCAACAAAGGAGAAAGTAGAAAGAAGCAAATTTTAATAAACATCTTTCACACATTGGAAAGGGTGCAGATAGAGAAAATTGAGGTGTGGAATGGCCAAGAATTGGGATTTTTAAAGGTCTTGAGGAAGGGGGATTTAAGCCCACAGGACTGTCCAGGGCCATGGTTCTTTGATGTAAACTGTAGCCACATGAGTTTTATATTTTGCTGGTTGCCAGACATTAGCATCTCATGCCCTCAGGTGATGGGCTACATGGGAGGAGTCAAAGGAAAGGGGTTTTCCAACAAGAGACTTGTGAGATGTTTGAAATCCACAAACTTCTTGACCAAAGAGAGGTCTCAGTATAATTTCTATGGCTTCAGCCAGCCAAGAGGTGATCTTTGATTCCCCCTTAACAAGGAACCTGAAAGTTTCCTAGAGATAGTATGTAAACCTTGAGTTGAAAGATTGAGTTGTTGGATTGCTCTGGTTTTTCATCTGATGGAGTATTTGTTGAGGGAAATGAGGTAGACTGCCTCTTGGCCTGCAGAAAAATGTAATCTTAAAATGTCTTAATGCCTCCTAAAACCTGCTTATTGGAAATTAACTATGTTTAACCTATGCTTGATTCAAAGCATGTCAGTCTAAGGAAAAATGGTGATGCTGAGGCAAAATGTAAACTAAATTTATTCTAAGTTTCTTGGAGTCCCTACTTTCAGTCTGGATTATGTTTCACTTGTGAAAAAAATAAAAAAATTCCAAATTGGCTGGGATCAGTGGTTCAGCCTGTAATCCCAGCGCTTTGGGAGGCCGAGGTGAGTGGATTGCCTGAGCTCGCGGGTTTGAGACCCACACAGGCAACTTGGTGAGACCTCAGCTAAACAACAAATCAAAAAATTAGCCGGGCATGGTAGCATGTGCCTGTAGTTCCAGTTACTACAAAGGCTGAGGCGGAAGGATCACCAGAACCCAGCTGGTCGAGGCTGCGGTGGCCAGGAGCATGCCAGTGCACTCCAGTCTGGGTGACAGAGTGAGACTCTGACTCAAAAACAAAAAAAGATCCCAAATTATAAAATATCTCACGTAGTGAGAAGGTGCAAGAACCCACATGAAGCCTCTCAGGCACACGGTAGAGCAATTTCAGTGTCTCCTGAGAGTGTAGTCATCAGGAACTTCAGTTAGCAGGGCTGCAAAGATGACATCCCAAGTCATAGGATGGCCTGACTTGACAGTTGATTCAGGCTGGTCTCTGTGTCAGTTCCTCTTCTTCCTGGTTTTATACCCTTCAACAAAAAATGGATCCACTTATTTTACCTCCAGTTATTTACTGTAAAATGTATTTTATCAATACAGGTTGAAAAGTTTTTAAAAATTTCAGGCAAGATATAGATAGATGTCTGGAAAAAATTAAATATCTATGGTTGGGTGCAGTGGCCCATGCCTATAATCCCAGCACTTTGGAAGGCCGAGGGGAGAGGATGAAGCCCACAGTTATGAGACTGTGCCAGGCAACTTGGCAAGACCTCATTTCTACAATAAATCAAAAAAATTAGCCAGGATCCAGCTGACAACTAAAATTATACAATAAGAAAATTTGTAACACAGAAATATTCTCAAATACATTGTCTGAGAAAAAAGAATGAAATGAAATGCACTCTGCCAGTGTACACACTATTTTTGTAAATGATACAGCATAAATTTGGGCATCAACATAGGCATGTAGAATTTTGAGTGTTATATTTACATCACACAGAATAAGTTGCATATACTGCTCAGAGGGAAAATTCACAGTAGGTTGGAAGGTCCTCATCAAGTTATAATGTGTACAAAATGAACTAAATATCTACTTTCTTTTTTTTGTTTGTTTGCTTTTTTGAGTTGGAGTCTCACTCTGTCGCCCAGACTGGAATGCAGTGGCCATTCCCAGTCACCACAGCCTCGACCTGCTGGGCTCCAGCAATCCTTCCACCTCAGCCTTCCAAGTAGCCAGAATTACAGGCATACACTACCACTCTCGGCTGATTTTTTTGATTTATTGTAGAGATGAGGTCTCATTGCCCAGGTGGGTCTCGCACCCGCGGGCTCAGGCAGTCCAATTACCTCAGCTTCCCAAAGGCATGGGATTACAGGTTGAGCCACCGAGCCTGGCTAATATCTTCTTTCTTTATTTTTTTTTTTGAGTTGGAGTCTCACTCCATCACCCAGACTGGAGTACAGTGGCCACTCCCAGCCACCGCAGCCTCGACCTGCTGGGCTCCAGCGATCCTTCTGCCTCAGCCTTCCAAGTATCTGGAACTACAGGCGTGTGCTACCATGCCTGACTGATTTTTTATTTATTATAGAGATGAGGTCTCACCAAGTTGTCCAGGCGGTTCTTGAACCCATGGGCTCAGGCAATCCACTCACTTCAGCCTCCCAAAGGTGCGGGATTACAGGCTGAGCCACTGAGCCCAGCCCTGAATATCTTCTTAAAATGCCAATTCTGCTTCAGAATTGGAATTCGCCTGAGGCTCAGCACTTTTTTTTTCAGTTGGGTGGTCTCATTCTCTTACCCATGCTGGGGTGTAGTGGTATATTCACAGCTCATTGCAGCCACGATCTCCTGGCCTGAAGGATGCTGGGACAAATTGGTATCAGGTTCCAATGCACACAGGTGCAACACAACATTTATGCTGAGATCTATAGGCCCCAAAATAGTATATTTTAATATCAATCTAATAATAAAGAAACATGTCCTAGGCAAAGAAATTCATCTACAGGTATCTCCTATGGTGTGTAATCTCAAAAACTATATTTTTATTGCTTGTTTTTAGCATCCTAAAGAGCAACTCTCTTCTAATAATTCGTTATTCAGTCATTTTTGTGTTGTTCTGGGCAGTAACTGCCATCCTGTTTCTCCATGGAGCTCGTGGAGCATTATGTGAAATCTTTTTTATTTTATTTTTTTATTTTAATTTATTTACTTTTTTTGAGTTGAGTCTCACTCTGTCACCCAGACTGGAATGCAGTGACTGCTCGTGGCTACTACAGCCTCAACCTTCTGGGCTCCGGTAATTCTTCTGCCTCAGCCTTCCAAGTAGCTGGAATTAAAAGCATGTACTACCATGACTGACTAATTTTTTTATTTATTGTAGAGATGAGGTCTCGCCAAGTTGCCCAGGTGGGTCTCAAACCCGTGGACTCAGGCAGTCCACTCACCTTGGACTCCCAAAGTGCTGGGATTACAGTCTGAGCCACTAAGCCCAGCATCATGTGAAATACTAATTGTTCATATTCCCATCCTTCGCTTGGATCTGAGGATCTACCCCATTTCCAATGGGAAGTTTGGATATCCACAAGTTGCTATGTTCCCCAACCACAAGGGAACATTGTTAATACTGTAGGTCATTCATTCATGGTAAGAACAGTTCATAGCAACTAGGCACCAAGGATGCTGAGAACAGTGGAGCCTCTGGTATGTAGGTGGGCATGTTCTTCAAAACTGTTGAATATCAGGAAGAACAAAAATAGTTGAAAAATACTCATTAGGCAAGACCATTACAAGTAGCAGTGAGGTTTACAAGTTTTAAAATGACAGTCCTTCTGACCTGGGACACATTTACCTGAGAACTAGACTTTTTTTTCCTTTTCCTTCAGCTTCTCTGTAATTTTTTTTTTTTCAATTAGAGTCTCACTCCTTTGCCCAGGTTGGAGTGCAGTGACATGCTCACAGCCACCCCAGCAATGACCTCTGGGCTCAGGCAATCCTTCTGCCTCAGACTTCCAAGTAACCATAACTACAGGTTGAACTACACATGGCCAATTTTTTTTTAAGTTGAATTCTCACTGTGTCACCCAGACTGGAGTGCAGCGGTACATTCCCCTTCACTGCAGCATCAACCTGCTGGGCTCTGCTGATACTTCTGCCTCAGCCTTCCAAGAAGCCAAAGGTACAGGTGCACACTACCACTCCTGGCTAATTTTTGATTTATTGTAGAGATGAGGTCTCACTAATTTGCCTGGGCAGGCCTTGAACCCATGGGCTCAGGAGACCTCAGCTTCCCAAAGTGCTGGGGTTGGCCTGGATTCTTGGCCAAGTTTTAATGTATGGTAGAGAAGAGGTCTTGCCAAGTTCCCTGGTCTGGTCTGAAACCCGTGGGCTCAGGCAGTCTTCTCTCCTTCACCTCCCAAAATGCTCATATTACAGCCTGAGCCACCCAGCCTGGCCTTCTGGGATTTCTTTTCAGGTGCGATGATCTGGACAAGTCACACCTACATGTTGAAAATATACCTTTATTTATTTTAAAATTAAATTGAACATATTTATTTTTTTATTAGAGTCTCACTGTCATCCTGGCACAAGTGAAGGGACCATCATTACTCACCACAGCCTTGAACTCCTGGACTCAGGTAAGCCTTCCATCTCAACCTCCAAAGTAGTTGGAACTACAGGCCTTTGCTAATACTTCTGGCTAATTTTTCTTTAATTATTTTTATAGTTACATAAATATGCTATGTTGTGGAGGTTGGTCTCAAACTCCTGACCTCAAGCAATCCTCTCACCTCAGCCTACCTAAGTGATAGGATTCATGGCATAAGTGATGATGTGCAACCAGTATATGCCTTTCACATAAGCACAATCCTTTCATTGGTACCACCACACCCACAGGCAGGGGGGTCCAGAAAGGGCAGTAAAGTCTCCCTTTCTCTGTCTTTTGTCATAGAGACAGATTCAAAAACAGTGAGCTCCTGCAAGAAGTGCAAAGTGTGAGTTAATTCTTTCCTTCCCACAAGTGCCCTCCCTTGCCAGAAATACTGACAATTTCTGCTATAGCAATGACTACATGATGCTACTGGCTTACCTGCCTGACCACATCCAAACAGAGCAGGACAGGTCATCTCCTTTCTGAATTCAACTTTTCACGAACATATCTGGCAGGTCTCAGCCTGACAATGTTGCCTAATGTTAGGATCCCATGGGGGATAGCTAGGTGCCATGACTCACACCTGTAATTCCAGTAGTTTGGAAGATGAGGTGAGAGTATTGCCTGAGCCCAGGGGTTCCAGACAAGCCTGGCCAACTTGGCACAACTTCATTTCAGCAATAAATCCAACAATTAGCAGGGCATGATGGCACATGCCTGAAGTTTGATGAGGAAGTATTGCCTGTGGCCAGCTGGTCAAGGCTGCAGTGGCCATGTGTGTCTCACTGCACTCCATCCTAGGCACAACAGAAAAAACAACAGACAAAGAAAACTTACATAGTTATTTTTAACAGTGACAAACCAACAGATATAATAATAAAACAGCAACAGTTCTGTCCGTGAATGCTCTGTTAAGCAGCATATCAGAACTCAACAAAAAGTCAGGTACTATGGACAACTCCCTTGTTTGTACTGACTACATGGGGCTGATTCAATACCATTTACCCTTTTATAACAGTTGGAAGTTTCTGGGTATAGGAACATTGACCACTTGATCTGTTTTCTCTAGTGGCTTTGTAATATGGTGGTAAATCTGTTATCTACTAGTGTATTTCTCCAGACCTACTCCTCATTTACCCAAGTAACAGGAAACTGTAACTAATTCATATGGCTAAATTCATTCTTTGTCCGTGGAGAGTTATATTCTTATTACTAAACTCAGCATTAAAAAATAATTTTTTTTTGAGTTGGAGTCTCACTCTGTCACCCAGACTGGAGTGCAGTGGCCATTCTCGGCTACTGTGACCTGCTGGACTCCAGCGATCCTTCTGCCTCAGCTTTCCAAGTAACTGGTGGCTCCATTACAATGTTAAGGAGGCCTCTTGGCCAACAGCGGTTCTTGAGTTCAGAAACACATAAAGAGCAAGGACTCATGGTGTGGGGATCCTGGAGGTCCTGGGTGGAAAGAATTTGAGAAGGGGCAAGGGGAAGCTGGGATGGGCAAGTGCTTTTGGGTGACAGTCCTGCAGTGTCGTTATCTGAATTATCAAGGTGGAAATCTCTAGGGTCTGTCAGTGTCATTGGATATTTGTTCACCAGGTCCAAATCCGGTTGTCAACATAAGGAGCTGGAGCAGGGGTTGTGACTTTATTTAGTGGGGACACTAAAACCAAGGAAATGAGGGGACGGCATCCTAAAGACCCCTCCTGGGTCATGAGTGCTTTTTCAAAATTTTTATCCAGGAGGTGGGACAGAGAGCGACTAAGATCAAGATGTGGCTTAGACTTGCAGACATCTGGGTGATGAGAGGAGTCCTAGAAAGTGGTGAATTCTCTTTGTCCTTGGTTCACAGTCTCCTTGTTCCTTTATTAAATGAAACAGAGTTAGTGCACATACTCCCACTTTCCCAGAGTTAGTCTGGACAGCTGCATACTGGTGCCAACCTTGTCAACATTTCAAAATTATTTTAGCTACATGGAAATACACAAAGAGGCCAGAGATCCCCCCTCCACACCACCATCTAAAATGGAGTTATCTTGAACTTTTGAGGGTTGACTGCCCCATTTTGGATTGATTAGGTCTAAGTTTTATATTATTAAATTAGTAACCTAAAAAAATTTATTTTAGTTTGGTGACCGGTTTCTGTGCACTTGTAGACACATCACTGTTCTTGAGGGGCAAAGGCAGAATTGATATCTGTCCTCTGAATTATCTTGCATTTGTAAAGAAGGAAAACTATCCTAAATGACAAAGTAGACTCACCTCAGGGAGATGGTGGAAGAATCAAATCAAAGAGAACATTAGGGAAACAGGAGAGCAAGCGAGTGGCTCCCAAGAGGGTGGTAAGACTAGGAAAAATAAATACATTCCATTTAATTTTGAAATAAGTAAAGGCATATTTTTCAAAATGTAGGTGTAACTTGATTATATAATCTCATCTGAGAAGAAATCCCAGTGAAGTTGGAGGAAAAAGAAAAAAATGGCAGTTTCTCAGGTAAATAAATATGTCCCAAATCAGAAGGAATGTCATATGTGTAAAACTTGCAAACCACGCTACTGTCCTACCTAATGAGTTTGTTTCAACTATCTTTATTCTTCCTGTGATATTCAATGGGTCTGTTGGACACTGCTCCTACATAGCCTCTTCTGTTCTCTTCAACCATACTACTTAGTTGTCATAAACTGTTCTCACCATTAATGTATGACCTGCATTATTAAAAATGATCCCTTGTTACTGGGGGTCATTGGAAGGCATGGTAACCAAGAATCTCATTGAAAATTGGGTAGATCCTCAGATCCTAATGAAGGATAGAAACATGTGTATGTGTTTGTATATATATTTGGAATATTCCTCTGTTGTCCAGAATGAAATGCATTGGCACACTCATGGCCACCAGAGCCTAGTTAATTTTTTAATTTAATGTAGAGATGAGGTATTGCCAAGTTGCCCAGGCTGGTCTCACACCCAAGGCTTAAGGAAATTCTATTGCCACAGCCTCCCAACATGCTGAGATTATAGGCATGAGCCTCAGCTCCTAGCGAGAACATGTACTGTTAAGGTTCTGTGTAGATTCTCCAACAGCTCCATGCAGAACACAGTTAATAAAATGTACATGCAAACAGGATGGCAGTTACTGCCCAAAATAACTGTGGAAAGTCTGAATAAAGAATAATTCCAGCTACTTGGAAGGCTGAGGTGGAAGGATCGCTGGAGCCCAGCATGTCGAGGCTGCAGTGGCTGGGAGCGGCCACTGCACTCCAGTCTGGGTGACAGAGTAAGACTCCAACTCAAAAAAAAAAAAAAAAAGAATAATTAGAAAAGACTTGCTCTCTAGGATGCCAAAAACGAAAAGTATAAATACGTTTTCAGGGATGACATGCCATGGGAGATCCTGTAGACTGATTTCTGTGTAATACGAGCTTGCTTGTTATTAAATTGAGATAAATTACTATATTGGATGGTTGTGGTGATTCACTTTAATCCCAGCTCTTTTGGAGGCTGAGGCAACAGATTTGCCTGAGCCTGCATTTTGAGAACAGTTTGGACATTTGGTGAGACCTTGTCTCTACATTAAATTACAAAATCTAGCCAGGCATGATGGCATGTGTGTGTAGTTCTAGATACTTGGAAGACTGAGGCAGAAGGATTGTCTAAGTCCAGCAGATCAAGGCTGAAGTGGCCATGAGCTTACCACTGCACTCCAGCCTGGGTGAGAAGAGTGAGACTCCAACTCAAAAGGTAATAATAAATTACTATAACTTTTGACAAAAAATCTCTGCATGGATGTTGTGTTCCACCTATGTGCCTTGACTTCTGATACCAATTTGTCCCAAATACATGGGATGCTATGGAGGATGCATTCTTTTAGCCAAGGAGATCAAGACTGCTATAAGGTGTGTTTATGCCAGGGCACCCTAGGCTAGATCAGAATGAGACACACCTAACCAGGTGTAGTAGTGGGTGAAGGGCACAGAGAACAGTCAGAAGGGCGTCCCCAAGATTGCGCTGCCACCCAAGACAACAAAGGCCCTACTTTTCCCTCACATGTGAAGTTTAAACCTGTGCTCAAATAACTTCTTCCTATAGGAATACTACCTCATAGTCTCCTCCAGTA
This sequence comes from Carlito syrichta, assembly GCF_000164805.1. Lineage (NCBI taxonomy): Eukaryota > Metazoa > Chordata > Mammalia > Primates > Tarsiidae > Carlito > Carlito syrichta. The sequence continues at coordinate 103,962 of NW_007247348.1, forward strand.
AAACCCAAACATGACACTGGCCAGACCCTGTCAAGCCCATAAATACATCCCTCCCCCTGCCTAACTCTCTCTTGCTCTCTCTCTCTCCCCGCTACTCTCTCTCTCTCTCACTCTCGCCTCCCTCCCACTCTCTCTTACTCTCTCACATACTCTCTTGCTCTCTCTCCCTCTCTCTCTCACCCTCTCTCCCCTTCTCTCTCTCTCACACTCTCTCACTCTCTCTCTCCCCCATCTCTCTCTCTCTCTCTCTCTCTCTCTCCCCAATCCTGTGGCCACAGACCCCTTCCCTTTTCCCTTGTAGCCACTGTTTTAATAAATCTCTTGGCCTTAAATGGGTGTAGAGTTATCACTGGCACCTAACTTCTTTCATTGGTGCCGTGACTCAGATAGGGTGCTCTCCCACCCTTGTGTGGGTCTATTCCATAGTCGGAATCCCCAGCCTTGTGCCGGTGTCCCCTCCAGCCCACCCAGACCTTCCCACTGTTTTGAATGCGTGAACTGCATCCACCAGTGGTCATTGGATAGGTGAGTTCCCCAGACACAGAAGCCTAAACTTGCCTGGAACCCCCCAGAAGGAACTGACCGTTGATCACCCTGGGTGAGGGAGAAAGCACCCCACCTCAGCCTTCACCACCACAGTGGATCCTGAAGGCTTCCTCTTCTCCTTTTCTCTCTCAAATCCTAAAACACTATGGCTGCCAATCTACAACTAAAGGCTCTTTCCTCCTCTTCATTTCTCTCAAACCTTATAATTCCTACAGTCGCTGGGCTGCAGTGGGCCCCAGGGGTCCCACGTCTGCTAGCCCACAGTGGATCCCATAAAACTCTCTCTTTCTCTCCCCCCACTAAGGAATCCCACAGCTGTCAGCCCACAGTGGGCCCCAAGGGTCCCATGTCTGCTGGCCCACAGCAGATTCTGAAGGACTCCTATATCTGTCGGGCAACAGTAAACCTCGGAGGTTTCACGTCTATTGCCCCGCAGTAGACCGGCAGGAATCTCGAACACGTTCCTACCCATTGCCCAGTTAAGTGCTTTTTGTCTGGTCCAAAAATCCTTGTGCAAGGTGCCTTGATCTCCTCAGTTCTCCAGGAGAACCCTGGTTGTGCCAAACCTCTGTGATGACACACTTTGCCACATCCACACTTCTTGGACAGCTGACTCTTTGCAGGATGCCCCATTTAGTCTACCAGTCTCACCATGGGAGGCTCGTCATCCCTGCTGGCTGATTGCCCTCTTAAATGCCTCTTAACTCATCTCACTATACTCTCCCTCTCCCGATATCAAGCCCAAATGCCTAATTCGCCTCTGCACACAGAACTGGCCAACATATCCCTTAGACAACCAAAATCAGCAGCCTATATAATTTCTGTGAGCATTCAAAATGGTGGGTAGAGATTCCCCACATCCAGTCCTTTTCTCTCCTCTGTAAATACCCCCTCTACAGCTTCTCTCCCTCCCACTGTTCCACATGTGTCTGTGCTTCCTGGAAACTCCCCTCCCCCACTGTAGCTCTTTTGTCTTTGGAGGAGGGGCTGGCATCTCCCATCTCCAAACTGGGATGCCTAACTCTGGCCTCCAGCCTTTCTCTTTTGTCTTTGTAGGAGGAGCCGGTGCCAAAGGCCACTATGCCTAATCCCAAACTCCAGGCTTTTCACCCCCCTCCCCTCACTGCTTGATAACCTGATAGCAGCCCTACCAGCTGCAACAAGTCTTTGTTGTTTTCTTATGATAAATTTCTCTCAAATTATATCTAAACTGGCACTATATCAAGCTTCTTCCCAGACAAAAATAAAAAAAATCATGTAAATAAATCCTGTTAGCTAACTACTAAAAAGTGTTAATAAACAGGCTAACTAAGACAGAATAAAACAGGTTTTTCAAAAACCAGATAAAAATCCAGCAATGTTTCTAAGTCGCCTCTCTGAGACATTGCAGCAGTTTACTAATATTAATTTAAACTCTGTGGAGGGACAAATTCTTTTGACTATATATTTTATCTCCCAGTCAGCACCGGGTATTAGGCGCAAACTCCAAAAATTAAAAAAAGGCCCACAAATTTCTCAACTAGAGCTATTGGACATGGCCTTTAAAATATTTAACAACCAAGAGGAGGAAAGAAAACATAAGCAGGAAGCACTTCAGCTTTTATCTACCACTGCAGCAGAAAAAGCCACCACTGATAATCTTCCACCCCAGATGGTCAATAGCAGAAGGGGTACACAATCCCCTTCCCAGGTTTGTTTCTGATGCCATCAAGATGGACATATGTCCAAAGACTGTCAAGATCTGCCCACCAGCAAAACCCTGTCCCAAACACAAACAGCATGGACATTGGGCTCATGATTACCTCATTTGCCCAGAAGGAGGAGAGCCCATGGCCCAGAGGCTTACTGCAATTAAGGGACACCAGGCATCTTACACGATCTCAAAAGGAAATCTCTTGGGCTTGCTCCAGTCAGATTGACTCGCCCCTAACTTGGTAGCCCCAATGTCTTAGGAACAAACTATTCAACCAAACCTGGGGTGAAAATATTAGTAGCTGGTGGAGTTATATCATTTGTCATTAATACGGGGCTACATGCTCAGTTCTACTTAAATTTCTGGTCCACTCCTTCCTTCACCCCTTTTTGTTGTGGGGGTACAGGGCATTATATCCAGGCCCTTCACTATGTCATTACTTCCATGTGTTCTGGGAAATAAAATATTTCAACACTCTTTCCTTATACCAACATGTCCAGCTCCATTATTGGAAAGGGACATTATGACAAAAATTAAAACTCATATTATTATTTACCCTGAGCCATCACCACTGTGCTTTTTGGGTGCTTTTTGTATAGCTTTAAATTTCCCTAATAGTTTCACATTGGATCCTATCTAAGCCCTTCCACTGCATATAAACTTATTGCTTTGGTTAAAGCTCTGAGGTTAGGAAAAATGTAAAAAAAAAGTTGTTGGTGTAAGGTATGTTTTTAGTAAGAAAGGATAATGGAAAGATAAATAATTGTATAAGAAACAATATTATATAGTATATTTTTGTTCTATAATAAAATGACTGGTTAAAAAAAGTGTAGAACAAAAATAGAAGATTTAAGCATGTCAAAAAATGGTGTGAGTTTATCAATCATGGTAGGTGAAAGTTTGTAAAAAGAAGTAAAAAGAATTCTATAAACACTCAGGCTTCAAAAAGGTTCCATAAATTTACCATTAATATCAATTACATTAATGCTAGGCCAACATGCTACTCAAAGACCAGAACATGAGCTTCTTAATTAACAATCTCAAAATATAAAATTTTTTTTTCCCTGCTTTAAACAACATTAGCCCTCCCCCCTCTGTCTTTGTCACAGAAGAGCGAGGTTTTTTTCTTTTCAAAATCATTGGACTATCATTTTGGCTAAATAGATAACTTTTACAATAACTACTGTGATTTTGTGTTATAACATGCTTTTTAAGACTTTGGTACTTAAACTCTTCAAGTTCTGGATTCAGTCTCTAGGGTGAGATAAACAGCAAGCTCCAAAAACCACACCTACCCCACCCCCTTCTAAATTGCCTAAAGGCCAGGTAAATTAATTTCACTAACAGCGCTGCCAAATTGCTAACAAACTTTAAAATCTCCTTCCAGACACAAAGATTACTATCCAACATGGGTGGCAAAATAACCTGGGCTTCACTCTCTAACATACCAATTGTTGTAAAAGTATATCAGACCTATTGTAAAAACAAAGGAAACTGTTTTCTCTTGCCAACGTTTACCTGTTTTAAATTCTCAATTTAAGCTATAACCTAACTACATGTCTCTAATGTTTTCAATCTTTCTATCAAAGTGGCTATATTTCCTTGTTAAAATACAACTATAGATAATTTACCAAAAAAAATTTCAACTTATGTTAATAAATATATGCAATTTATGGAACTTTCACTTTTCCAACATTGTGTTTTGGGACAATAACTCTTTTCATCATCGTTTACTTAATAATCTTTGCGTATGCTCTCACTTAATGTTTTATTAAATCCAAATAGCATTTGCTTAAGGTTCTGCCATTTCCTGTTCATGCCCTTAAAAATAAATAGATAAAATCATCGCGGGGCCCGGTTTGCTCCGCCGGCTGAGCGCAGAGGCCACGCAGCTGAAAGCAGGCCACCCTGCCAGGTCCCAGATAGTCATCATGGGAAGACAAGAAGGGCCAGCATTGCTCGGGCTCCTGCTGGTCCTGGCCATCCTCTGGTGCTCAGGTGACAGCCTGAAGTGCTACAGCTGCATCAACCCAGTGCCCTCCTGCACATCCGTCGCCAACTGCTCTGTCAACTTTGACTCGTGTGTCCTTGCCAAAGCTGGCTCATGTGTATACCACCAGTGCTGGAAGCTTGACGACTGCAGCTTCAACCGTCTGTCCACTCTGCTGGGTGAGAACCAGCTGGAATACAGCTGCTGCCAGCGCTACCTCTGCAACTTGGACAACAGCAGGTCCACCCTTATGGGGATGGCGCTCCTGCTGGTGTTTACACTTCTGGTCACAGTCTGGAGCCTGTGACCCTGGGTCAATGCCCAAGGGCCCCTGCTCCCTGCACCCCCCTTGCCACTACATCCACAGCTTTCTATTTTCCAGCCAGATCCTAAATAAAATTAGCATAAGCACGTTGGCCGAGATGGGGAGGCTGGGGACCCTCCCATCCTGGGCAGCCCCTCTCAGGGCAGAATCTTGGGCATAGCTGGTGTGCTCACCGAGGATCACGCTCTTCCCATGCCCCCTGAGGCTGGCTTTGTGGGGACAGCTTGGGCAGGTCTGTGGGCACTGCCCAGCCACGTGGATGTAGATCAGTGACCTTCTCTCCTGCCTCCTGGACCACAGCCCTGGTGTCGGTCCACGGGCACACCAGCAGTCCAGGCAAGCTGTGGTCGGACTGCAGAACTGAGGATGTTGGTAGGAGGGGAAGGGTCTGTCCTTAGGGAGGTGCCAGTGGCTGAAATGTGACTCCCCCATCTCTGGCTTTGCCGTCTTCTGCAGGGAAAATGTAATAGCATAAATTAGTGGTTTGTGGACACTGTGGTTTCCTTTTTTTAAAAAAATCAGAATGGTGAGATATCTTGGCTTTGCCACACACAGTTAAAGAATGAATATTCTGCTGGGTGTGGGGCCTCACACCTGTAATGCCAGCACTTGGGAGGCTGAGGTGGGAGGATGGTTTGAGGCCAGGAGTTCAAGACCAGTCTGGACAACAGAGCAAGGCCCCAACTCTTTGGAAAACAAATAAAATTTAAAAAGAATGAAAAAGAAAAGCATCACTACGGCCTCATCTCAGCAGAAAGTAGATGCAAAAAAATGATCCTCACCCCATTTCCCAAGATTATAAAAATATTTCCAAGGGCAGAAGTGAAAAATGGAAGGTACCTATAAACCCCCACCCCCCAAAAAAAAACTTAGCTTATTCTTAGTCTTTTGGCCTCAATGTAGCAATTAACAAGCATTCAAACATTATACTGAAGGACAAACAGCATCCTATCCCATCCCCTCTAGGCAAATCTTTGGATCTTATTAAGTGTCTTTTATAAAATTAACCTCTTACAACACTATGTTTACCAGTCTAACCCTCCCGCCCCTATTAATTTTAACCCACCTCAATGGTGAATATTACAAACCTCCATCCAACAGATAGCCAAAGTCACCTCATTTTCCTGGCTCTCAGTAGTCCAACAGGGAGCACGATTTCTCAACTACTCACATCTAGGCAACTTTTCTAACTGTTTCCTATGTGCAGCCCTCAGTCACCCCCATTTACATCAGTAACATTCATAGGAAATCTTACCACCCCCTACACACAAAATCCTACTGTTCATGTCCCCCCACTATCAGGAATTCCTCTGTTCACAACCTCAACTCATCCATCACTTGTCAACATTACCTGTGCCCCACCTGGCTTCTTCTTCTGATACAACGGCAGCCTTCCCAATAGAAGAGTCAACACCTTGTCCCTAAACATCACTTAACTTTTCTTTTAGATATATTCTCTTCCAGGTTCTCTACCTCCACAGTCTACTCCAAGACAGCTGGTTACTACCGCCCTTGGGCCCAATGGAAGACTGGCCAGAACAAGTCGCCATTCTACATTTACAAAAAACTTTCATGGAACTCTCACCTTCAAAAATCTTCACCTTCAGTGCCTAACTCTGGACCCTATTCTGGCTGGTACTGTGCCCTTATCCCGCCCCACCCCACAAAGCCCACATCCAGCAGGAAGCAGCCAGAAAGAGTAACGGTGCCCCTCTCCCAAATAAACAAAAGGTGGGAATGAAGGGCACAGAGAACAGTCAGAAGGGTGTCCCCAAGATGGCGCTGCCACCCAAGACAACAAAGGCCCTAAACTCCAACTTTTCCCTTGCGTGCAAAGTTTAAACCTGTGCTCGAATAACTTCTCCCTATAGGAATACTACCTCATAGTCTCCTCCAATAAAACCCAAAAATGACACTGGCCAGACCCTGTCAGGCCGATAAATACACCCCTCCGCCTGCATAACTCTCTCTTGCTCTCTCTCTCTCTCTCTCTCTCTCTCTCTCTCTCTCTCTCTCTCTCTCTGTCTCACTCTCACCCTCTCTCCCTTCGTCTCTCTCTCTCTCACACACACACTCTCGCCCTCTCTCCCCATCTCTCTCTCCCCAATCCCGTGGCCACAGGCCCTTTCCCTTTTCCCTTGTAGCCACTGCTTTAATAAATCTCTTGGCCTTAAACGGGTGTGGAGTTATCACTGGTGCCTAACTTCTTTCAGTGGGTGCTTGTAGTTCCAGCTACTTTGAAGGCTGAGGTGAAAGGATTACTGGAGCCCAGCAGGTTGAGCCTGTGGTGGCCGGGAGTGGCCACTGCATGCCACTCTGGGTGACAGAGTGAGACTCCAATTCAAAAAATAAAAATGAGACACACCAACTCAACAAAAAGGCACAGAACCTCAGGCTAAATCCATGTATTCTGAATCAGAATTTGTATTTTAACAAGATATTCAATTCATTGTTGTACAAGTTAAAACTTGCCAAGGATCTTCTGACTTACCAGGAGCAGTATATGTAATGTATTCTGTTTGATATAAACAGTAATTTAAAATGTGCATGCCTGTGTTGGTGTCCACTTTATGCTGTTTCACTCACAAAAATAGGGAGTCTACACTGGCTCAGTGGATTTTATTTCATCCTTTTTTTTAAACACTTTATGCATTAAAGGATATTTCTGGGTTTTTTTGTTTCTTTGTTTGTTTTAGGTTTTGGTTTTTTTGGTTTTTGTTTTTGTTTTTGTTTTTAGTTGGAGTCTCACTGTGTCACCCAGACTGGAGTGCAGTGGCTGCTCCCAGCAAGCACAGTCTCGACTTCCTGGGCCCCGGCAATCCTTCTGCCTCAGTCTTCCAAGTAACTGGAACTACAGGTGCACGCTTTCATAGCTGGGTATTTTTTTTGATTTATTGTAGAGATGAGGTCTCGCCAAGTTGCCCAGGTAGGTCTTGAACTAGTGGGCTCAGGCAATCTACTCACCTCGGCCTCCCAAAGCACAGGACTACAGGCTGAGCCACTGAATCCGGCCAGAGGATATTTCTTTGTTATGAATTTTTTTATTGCATAATAATCATTGTCTTGTCAGCTGGACCCTGTTCTTTTCACTGTTGCTTTACCTAGAGGCCATGGTGACCTGGTAAATATGTGTTTTGTTTTCAGGGGCTGTTGTCATTCAAGGATGTGGCCATAGAATTCTCTCCAGAGGAGTGGGAATGCCTAAACTCCCCTCAGCGAATATTGTACAGGACTGTGATGTTAGAGAACCATAGAAACCTGGTTTTTCTAGGTGAGGAAACTTTCAAAACATAATCCCTATTTCATACTAAGGATATTATGTCCTTTCTTTGTAGAATGTTTTCTGGGAATTTCTGCTTTGCATGAGTGAATTTCAAATTTCTACTATCAACAAAAAGTTGGTAATATGTTAACATCAAAAATGAATACTAATGATTTTTCATTTTGACATGAAGCCTTCACTATTTTAAATTGACCAGTGTTTTTCTAACTATATTATTGGTAAGTCAGAAATTTACTGGCATAGATATCATTGCCCACATCTCATTCCAATTGCTGCCATAAGTTATTGACTCACTAGTACTGAGAACTCACAAATTTAAGGCCAGACATGGTGGCTCAGCCACATAATGCTCGAGCACTTTAGGAGGCTGAGTTGAGAGGACTGCCAGAGCCCACTGGTTCAAGAATAGCCTGGGCAACTTGGCAAAACCCCATCTCTACACTAAATCAAAAATTATCTGGGGGTGGTAATGTACACCTGTAGTTCTGGTTACTTGGTAGGCTGAGGGAGAAGAATTACCTGAGCCCAACAGGTGAGCACTGGGGTGGCTATGAGCTTTACACTGCATTCCAGTCAGGGGAACATAGTGAGACTCTAACTTAGAATAAAAGGAAACCTATGAATTGAAAATTCTGTCTAAATGTTCTAGAGGTTTTACTGGGAAACTGTTTTGTGGTTAATTTTCTAGAATCCTGTATAATGTGTTCTCTACTGATCAAATACTAGGTTTGTAATCTAAGAAATTTAGCAAGAGTCATGTTACATTTTTCTAATTAAACAGGACTTGCTGTCTCTAAGCCAGACCTTATTACATGTCTGGAAAAAAAGAAAGAGCCCTGGGATGTGAAGAGACATGGCACATTAGTCAAACTTCCAGGTAAGTGGGAGTGATTGAAACAGATGACACAGGTTGAGGAATCAGAGCTTGAAATATGGTTTGGGAAAGTGGTCTGCTCCAATGGAAATGGTTTCTTAGAAACCTGGGATTCTTTCTCTTCCTGTCACAAAGCGACATCAGTTATTCCATGTTCAGAAATTCTCCAAAAACTCTGCTTCTTCAATGATCTTTCAAGTTTACAGAGGAAATAAAAGTCCACTTAATGCTTTGTTAGGAACTGCATGATCTGACTACCTTTCTGATGCTTAGGAGACATGCAAGTATTTGCTTATTTATTTGGAAATCCATGTCAAACTTTTTTATGTTTTCTTTTTGCATCATGGTTGGAAGTATGTGAGCAGTGATTTTGTTATGTGTTTGAGAAATTTTAAGAACACTCTGGACACATGTTACATGTTTTCTAATTTATGATTTTCTATACTAGGGAGATTTCCAGTCATTTTATTTAAATTCATACTCAATCATCCTACCTAAATTATCTCTCTTAATAGAAGAAATCCTGATATTTTACTTAAATTTTACTTTTATAGTATGATCTGAGACTGATAGTTTTTCTTTATATCCAATTATTTAAGTATACTGTATCATGTAGAGGGTTGGTAAATATATATTAAACTCCTAAATGTTAACTTGTGTCTTAATAACTCTTATTTTATAATTTTCTTTAGTATGAAGCTTAGGACTAGCTTCATATATGCATATATTCAAACACATGTATGTATGTTTATGTGTGATTAGCATCAGATTTTTTATACATAAATAAAAATGTATAACCATGCGTTGTAAATAATGTAATAATTTGATATGCCTATACAGTGTGAAATGATGATTACAATTATATTAATGGACATATCAACCATCTTATGTAGTTGCCATTTTTATGTTTTGTAAGGAGAATACATAATGTCTTCTATTTTAGCAAATTTTCTAAGCCTATGAGACTTATCATTATGAATGATAAGTCACTATGATACACATTAGTTCCCTAAGACTCAGTTATAAATCAAATTTGGTAACCACTGAAAAGCAACTCCATTTTCCCAGCTGCAGGCCCTGGTGACCACGTTGTACTTTCTTCCTCTATGAGTGCAAAGTTTTTTGATTCCACAGGAGTGAGATCATGCAGGATTTTTTTTTCCCAAGTTGGAGTCTCCCTTCAGGCTGGGATCCAGTGGCATGCTAATGACCACCTCAGCCTCATTGCTGTGCTCAGGTGGTTCTTCCATATCAGCCTTTCAGGTAACTGGAACTACAAGTGTGCACTGCAATGCCAAACTTATTTTTGTATTTCTCATAGGTCCGTGGTCTCACCTAGGTGCCCAGAGTGGTGTTGAACTCCAGAGCTCAGGCAGTCCTCTCATCTGAGTCTCCCAATGTGATGAGTTTACAGACTTGAGCCACTGTACCCAGTCTCATGCAGTATTTGTGTGTGTGTGTGAGCCTGGCTCACTTCAGTTACCATAATGTCTTACAATGTCATCCATAAGGTTAAAATTGCAGAATTATGTAAAAAAATTTTGGATGGATCATATGCTATTGTGCAAATGTGTGTGTGTGTGTGTGTGTGTGTGTGTGTGTGTGTGTGTGCATGTTGTTTTCTTAATCAATACAGATTCCATAAATATTCAGGTTGTTTTCAAGTTTGGCTATCTTGACAAATGCTGCAATTCCCATAGGGGTTGGAGATTTCTTTTTGATACTGATTTTATTTCCTTTGGTTATATACCCAGAAAAGGGATTTCTGTGTTATGTGGCAATTTGTTTTTATTTTTAAAGGATGTTGATGATAATTTTCTATGACTCTATCAATTTTAAACTCACCAAGAGTATACAGGATTTCTGTTTCTTCACATTCTTATCAAAAGTTCTCTGTCTCTCTTCTGGTTGATATTAACCATTCTAACATCTGTGAGAGAATCATTGTGTGTTTATTTGAAATTGCCTCTATTGGTGATGTTCAGAACCAATTCTTATACCTGTTGGCAATCTGTATGTCCTATTGTAAAATAAGTATTCATTTTTGGGTTGTTTTTTATTCAAGTGATTATTTTCTTTCTTTAACATCTCATCAAGTATATGGTTTGCAGATGCTTTTTTCTTTTCCTGTAAGCCTTATTCCTTTTCCCTTTACTCTGCAGAAGCTTTTCAGTTTGATGTCTCCAACTTGTTTATATTTATTTTTATTCCTGTAGTCTAAAAAAAATTATTACTAAGACGAATATCAATATCAAGGATGTTTTCCAAATCCTTTGTATGGTTATGTTTTATCAGCATGTTTTCTGTGATGCAGGCAGTAGTGTGGTGGTTCAAGTAAGGGTTTCCACGTTTCATATGGAAATTTCTCAAACTTTTTTGTAATTTAAAGCTCCACAAATTATTGTTGTACCCTTAATTGAGTCATTTATTCTGATTCTTTCTATGCTTTGGCATACTTTGTTTGAATTGGGATAATTGAAATTCAAAGATAATACAAGTAATAATATTTATGATGTTGCTTTGTCTAGATTAATATAACACCCATCACAAAGTTAGAGATTCTAGGAGACTTATACCTGTTCTTAGGATGTGTCTTCTCTGTATGTTGGGACAGAAAGCTATCTTTGCATAATCCCTCAAAGGACAGAAATGTGGACTCATACTCCACTCCTCTGTTTATTCCCTGAGGACGAATGCAAGAGTTAGAACATCCCATCTGATTACATCATGCTGCATTGTAAAGGAAGAGAAATTATGGTGATAAAATTACTAAAATTTCTCTTCCATGTAACTCATTTTATCATGTGGATTCTGCAAAGTATTAGCTGTTTTTTGAGTTCTCACACAGGCAATGGGGCAAGTGTTTTCTTAAGTACATATATTTATGATGGAGTGGAAACCTGTGATTTGTACTTGCCCTCAGACTTAAGTCCTTACCATGGTATAATATTATGTTTTATTTTCAAAGGATATTCACCTGAGTCTAACATGTGGAATAAATTTTTATTTTCATGATTTTCAGCTGTGACTTCTCATTACACTGAAGGCCTTTTGCCAGAGAATAGTATAGAAGACTCCCTTTCAAAGGTGCCAATGGGAAAATATGGTAAATATGTCCTTAAGAACTTACGATTACAAAAATGTTGGGTAAGTGTGCATGAGGGTGAAGGGCAGATAGAATGCTAAGTTATAAATAACCATTACAAATGTAACAAGAGGAGGAAAGTCTTTCATCAACCCTCCAAATTTGTTATCTACCAGAGTATCTATATTTCTGAAATGGCTTTCAAAGACGAATATGGCAAAACCTTTAACTGTTCCTCAAAATGTATTCAATATCAAAAAAATAGTGGAGGAAATATACCCAGTATATGTGGGAAAGGGTTTGAGAAATCATCCTATCTAAATAGACATGAAAGAATCCATAAGGGGGAGGCAGACTTCAAAATTGAAAATTGTGGCAAAGCCCTTAGCTATTACTCATGTCCTTCACAATATCAGAAAATTCATTGTGAAGAGAAACTCTATAAATGTGAAGAATGTGGCAAAGCCATTCACTCTCCTTCACATCTTACTCAACATACAGTGATCCATACTGGAAAGAAACCCTACAAATGTGAAGAATGTGGCAAAACCTTTCACTTTCATTCATGCCTTACTCGACATACTATGATCCATACTGGAGAGAAACCCTACAAATGTGAAGAATGTGGCAAAGCCTTTCACTCTCGTTCAAATCTTACTCAACATACAGTGATCCATACTGGAGAGAAACGCTACAAATGTGAAGAATGTGGCAAAACCTTTCCCTCTCGTTCATATCTCACTCAACACACAGTGATCCATACTGGAGAGAAACGCTACAAATGTGCAGAATGTGGCAAAGCCTTTCACTCTCATTCACATCTTACTCGACATATAGTGATACACACTGGAGTGAAACGCTACAAATGTGAAGAATGTGGCAAAGCTTTTCCCACTCGTTCAAATCTTACTCAACATACACTAATCCATACTGGAAAGAAACCCTGCAAATGTGAGGAGTGTGGAAAAACCTTTCACTTTCGTTCACTCCTTACTCGACATACAATGATCCATACTGGAGAGAAACCCTACAAATGTGAAGAATGTGGCAAAGCCTTTCACTCTCATTCAAATCTTACTCAACATACAGTGATCCATACTGGAAAAAAACCCTACAAATGTGAAGAATGTGGCAAAGCCTTTCCCTCTCGTTCACATCTTACTCAACATACAGTGATCCATAGTGGAGTTAAACGCTACAAATGTGAAGAATGTGGCAAAGCCTTTCATACTCGTTCGCTCCTTACTCGACACATGATGATCCATACTGGAGAGAAACCCTACAAATGTGAAGAATGTGGCAAAGCCTTTAACATTTGTTCACTCCTTACTCGACATACGATGATCCATACTGGAGAGAAACCCTACAAATGTGAAGAATGTGGCAAAGCTTTTCGCTCTCAAGGAGAATTTGCTGGACATAAGACCATTCATACTGGACAGAAACCCTACAAATGTCCAGAATGTGACAAAGCCTTTAACTCTCGTTCACATCTTACTCGACATACAGTGATTCATACTGGAGAGAAACCCTACAAATGTGAAGAATGTGGCAAAGTCTTTCACTGTCGTTCACATCTTACTCAACATACAGTGATCCATAGTGGAGTTAAACGCTACAAATGTGAAGAATGTGGCAAAGCCTTTCAGTCTCGTTCAAACCATAATAAACATACATTGATCCATACTGGAGTGAAACACTACAAATGTGAACAATGTGGCAAAACCTTTCACTCTCATTCAAACCTTAATCAACATACAGTGATCCATACAGAAGAGAAACCCTATAAATGTGAAGAATGTGGCAAAGCCTTTCACTCTCATTCACAACTTAGTCAACATACAATGATCCATACTGGAGAGAAACCCTACAAATGTGAAGAATGTGGCAAAGCCTTTCGCTCTAGAGGAGGATTTTCTGGCCATAAGACCATCCATACTAGGGAGAAACCCTAGAGATGTGAAGAATGTAGCAAAGACTTTCACTCTTGAGGAGGATTTGCTGGCCATAAGACCATCCATACTTTAGTGGAACCATAAAAATTTGCAGAATGTGGCAAATGCTTTAGTTAGTACTTGAAGCTTATTGAACATCAGAATATCCATACTGGAGAGAAACCCTACAAATGTGAATAATGTGGCAAGGTCTTTCACTCTCACTCTGGTTTTTCTCGACATAAGACCATGCATACTGCAGAGAAATCTTACAAATGTGAAGAATGTGGCAAAGCTTTTTGCTCCCATTCAATGCTTGCTGGATATATCAAAGTGTTGTGGAGAGAAACCCTACAAATGTCAAGAATGTGGCAAAGCCTTTCACTCTCACTTTGGATTTGCTTTACATAAGACCATCCATACTGGAGAAAAAACCTACAAATGCGAAGATGTGGCAAGGCCTTTCACTCTCATGTAGTATTTGCTAGACATAAGACCATGTGCACTGTGGAGAAATCCTACAAATATGAAGAATGTGGCCAAGCGTTTTGCTCCCATTCAATGCTTGATGGACATATGAAAGTGCATATTGGGGAGAAACCATAAGTGTGAAGAATGTGGAAATGCCTTTTGCTCTCACAATGGATTTGCTGGACATAAGACAATCCATACTGGAGAGAAACCCTACAAATGTGAAATATATATATTGAAAAGCTTTTCACTCTAATTGACTATTTGCTCAACATGGCAAGATCCATACTGTTGAGAAACCCTACACATGTGAAAAGTATGGCACAGCTTTTTGTACTCATGGAGGATTTGCTGGATATAAGACCATCGATATTGAAGAGAAAAACAAACTGCACAAATATAAAGAGTGTGGCAAAGCCTTTCACTCTATTAAGGATTTGCTGGACATAAGACCATCCACACTGGGGAGAAATTGTGCAAATGTGAAGAGTGTTGTAAAGTCTTTCACTCTAATAAGGCTTTGCTGGACATATGACCATCCATACTGGAGAGAAATCATGCAAATGTGAAGAGTGTGGCAAAGTCTTTCACTCTATTAAGGATTTGCTGGACATAAGACCATCCACAATGGGGAGAAATCCTACAAGTGTAAAGAATATGGCAAAACCTTTCACTTTCACAACGGATTTGCTGGACACATGACCATCCATGCAGGAGAAAAACAATACAAATGTGAAATATGCGGAAAAGCTTTTCACTCTCATTCACTACTTGCTTGACATGTCAAGATGCATACTGTTGAGAAATCTTGCAAATGTGAAAAGTGTGACAGTTTTTCACATTCATAAAGCATTTGCTGGACACAAGACCATCTATAGTGGAGAGAAATCCTACAAACATGATGAATGTGGCAAAGCCTTTTGCTCTGAAATGATTTGCAATTCATATGAGGCACCATGATGGAGAGAAACTCTACAAACATGAAGAATGTGGCAAAGATTTTTGCTTTACTAAAGTATTTACTGAACATAAGTCCATTGATACTGGAGAAAAACCCTACAAATGTGAAGAATGTGACATAGCCATTCACTCGCACAATGGATTTGCTGGACACATAATCATCCATACTGGAAACTCTGCAAATATGAAAAACATGGTAAGCCCTTTGCTCTCATCTACAACTAGCTGGACATATGAGAGTCCATACTGAGATGAAACTATATAAATGAGAGTAATGAGATAAAGCCTTTAGCTCTCATTTAATATTTGGTAGACATACGAGCATCTATATTTAGGGATTCCCTACAGATGGGCAGAATGGGGTAAACCTTTTCACTGTTATTCCAAGTTTTATCAACATCAGACAATTTATACTTTAAATTTTCAGTATCTCTAATGACTGGAAAATCATATATGTAGGTATAAACAACAGAGACTTGGTGAGAAATGTACAGTTGTAAAGAGTACCGTTATCTTTACTCAAACCACAGATCTTTTGAATGTATAAATGTAAAACATGTCTAAAGACATTAACCAGCAAAAACTTTATTTGACATTAGACTGTGCATTGTAGAGAATGTACAAATTTAAAGAATGTGGACTGGCCTTTGTTCAAAATATATGCCATTGAAATACTAGA
>NW_007247349.1:0-28214 GCF_000164805.1 Carlito syrichta
TCATCTCAAACTCCATTCCCCCTATAATAACTCCACAAATAACCATGCCACTATACCTAAAACTCTCAGCACTTGCTGTAACCATCATAGGATTTACACTAGCTATAGAGCTCAATAACCTCACGTATTTCCTTAAACTAAAATGACCTACTCAACCCCTTCTATTCTCCAGTTTACTAGGATTTTTTCCAATTGCAACCCACCGCCTATATCCTCTTATAAGTATATATATAAGCCAAAACACAGCATCCTCACTTCTAGACCTTCTCTGATTAGAAAAAACAATACCAAAAACCACAGCCATAATCCATATGTATACTTCCACCGCCACCTCTAGTCAATCAGGCATAATTAAACTATACTTTCTATCCTTTCTCATTACAATACTACTTGGAGCCCTTTTAACTATTATCTAAAACCCCGAGTAATTTCAAGCACAATAAAAATAGTAACAAACAAAGTCCAACCAGCAACCCCTATCAGTCAACTACCACTACCATACAAAGACGCCACCCCCACAGAATCTTCACGAAATAAACTAAATATATCACCCCCAAAAGCAACCCAATCTTCCAAACCCTTAAATCCAACACTATCACGATACACTATCCACACTACCACAAATAACTCTAACAATAAACCTAACAACAGCACCCCTCACATAGAAACGCTTGACCCCCAAGCTTCTGGATATTCCTCCATAGCCATTGCCGTTGTATATCCAAATACAACTAACATTCCACCTAAATAAATCAAAAATACCATTAACCCAACAAAAACACCACCAAAACTTAATACCATTCCACATCCAACCCCTCCACTGATAATTAAACCTAAGCCCCCATAAATGGGAGAAGGCTTTGAAGAAAACCCAATAAACCCTATTAAAAAAACTATACTCAATAAAAACACAACATACGTCATTAGTTCCCACATGGACTTGAACCACGACTAATGACCCGAAAAATCACCGTTGTTATTCAACTACAAGAACCTAATGGCAAACCTACGAAAAACACACCCCCTTATAAAAATTATTAACCAATCATTCATTGATCTCCCCGCGCCCTCTAATATCTCTGCATGATGAAACTTCGGCTCTCTCCTAGGAGTATGCCTGGGGCTTCAAATCATTACAGGACTATTTTTAGCTATACACTATACATCAGACACAACAACCGCATTCTCCTCCGTAACACACATCTGCCGAGACGTAAATTACGGATGAATTATCCGGTACTTACACGCAAATGGAGCATCCATGTTTTTCCTCTGCTTATTTATGCATGTAGGTCGAGGCCTATACTATGGCTCTTTCACTTTCCTAGAGACATGAAATATTGGAATCCTCTTATTATTTGCAGTCATAGCAACAGCATTTATAGGTTATGTCCTCCCATGAGGACAGATATCATTTTGAGGTGCCACCGTCATCACTAACCTCTTATCCGCCATCCCTTATATTGGTACCAATCTAGTTGAATGAATCTGAGGAGGCTTCTCAGTCGATAAAGCCACCCTCACACGATTTTTCGCCTTTCATTTTATTCTCCCATTCATAGTGACGGCCCTTGTAATTGTTCATCTCCTATTTCTTCATGAAACCGGGTCTAACAATCCCTCAGGAATATCATCCGATACCGACAAAATCCCATTCCACCCATACTTCACAATCAAAGATATTCTAGGCTTAATAATCCTAATATTACTTCTTATGATCCTAGTCCTATTTATACCAGATCTTCTAGGAGACCCAGACAATTATACCCCAGCTAATCCTCTAAACACTCCACCCCATATTAAACCAGAATGATATTTCTTATTCGCATACGCTATCTTACGATCTATCCCTAACAAACTAGGAGGTGTTTTAGCCCTAGTATTATCAATCCTAATTCTGGCCATCATCCCTATATTACATATATCTAAACAACGAAGTATAATCTTTCGCCCCCTCAGCCAATGCCTATTCTGAATTCTAGCAGCCGACTTACTAACACTAACCTGAATCGGCGGCCAACCCGTTGAATACCCATACATTACTATCAGCCAAGCAGCCTCCGTCCTCTATTTCTTGACTATCCTAATCCTCATACCCGTAATTAACCTAATTGAAAGCAAACTACTCAAATGATAAAGTCCTTGTAGTATAACTATTACTTTGGTTTTGTAAACCAAGAATGAAGGAAACAACCTCCCTAGGACCCACCTCAAGGAAGAGGCTTCACACCCCACCACCAACCCCCAAAGCTGGCATTCTTAATAAACTATTCCCTGCACACAAAGACTTGACCATTTTTATATAACATATCAGTATTAATAAAACCTTGCATAACCCTATGTATATCGTGCATTTAATGCCTCTCTTGGCTCATTTTCTTTGTTTTCTTTGTTTCTTGTAGAGATGAGGTATCACCAAGGTGCCTGGGCTGATCTCAAACGTGGGGACTCAGGTCATCCTCTCACCTTGGCTTCCCAAAGTGCTGAGTGATGAGCATGAGTCCCCAGGTCCAGCCTTGAAACACCTCTCGGAGCCCCACCGTGAGGTCTGCTCCATTCAGACGACCCTGGACACCAGAGAGGGCAGTGGGAGTCATCAGCTGAGCCCGCTCAGGAGAAGAGTCTGTAATAGGGAAGTGTCTCCCCAGGGGTGGCCAGTCTTCTGCCTGCCTTGTTCCCCAGGGTGGACACATTCTATCTTCCCAGGAGCCACCTTGGTGAATGGGGAGGTGTGACTCTCAAACATTCGGGGGGGGTTGGGATGTCCGAGTGACTCATGTCTGTCTCCTCAGCACTCGAGGAGGCTGTGACAGGGAGATGGCTGGAGCCCGGGAGATCGAGACCAGGCTGGACACCCTAGCAAGCCCCCACATAGGCCCCAAGCAAAACCCAGGAAACCTTGGGTGAGGACAGGTCCCAGCAGGAGGATCGCCTCCAGCCCAGAGTTGAAGATCAAGCCGGAAGACCTGGATGTCAACCGAATGTTCACAGGGAGACTGACTTTACAATCAGGAAAAATTGGATTGGGAGTGAAGAAATGTCCCCGGGTGAGGGAAGTATCCTTGGCCTTTCTTGGCAGAGGTCTTTGTTGCCAAGTTGAAGGGTCAGCCTGCCTGGGGCACATTTCTCAACTGGGAGAGGAAAGCTGGCAGAAACCTGGCCAGGGAGCTTCAGGAACTCCTGCACCAAATAGGGGGCAGCCATTGCGGGGTAGGTTGGAAAGACTGTGATTGCAGCAGTTTTGGAGGCCCAGTCCGAGAGGATGGCCTGAGTTGGGATGTTTGACAGCAGCCTGGGTAACCTAGTGAGGAAAGAAAAGAAAGAAAGAAATATATAGATAGAGAGAGAGAGAGAGAGAGAGAGAGAGAGAACAAGAAATCCATTTTCCTGCAAAAATTCTTCTTTCAGTCCTTCCACCACCGCCCCCCAAACATGTGAGTGTCTGCCAAGCTCGGCACCCTCCATCCCCAACATACCCCCGAATGGCTGCCCCATATTTGGTTCAGGAATTCCTGAAGCTTCCTGGCCAGGTTCCTATCGGCTCTCCTCTCCCTGTTGAGAAATGTGCCCCAGGTAGGCTGACCCTTCAACTCGGCAAGAAGGACCTCTGCCAAGAAAGGCCAGGGATATATCCCTCACCCAGGAACATTTCATCACCCCCAATCCAATTTTTCCTGACTGTAAAGCCAGTTGCCCTGTGAACACACAACACACAGTTGAGAATGTTTTTAGTGTCTGGCTCTGTGGATCAGCCTGGGACCTGGGGATATGACCGCTTTTCACTGCCAGCCTCGAAATCACGGGTTATCCTCCCTCCTCAGCATCCAGAGTGGACAGGATGATAGGCATCTCCACCCAAGACTCCCTGTTTGGAAGGATGTGGAGGCAGGGATTCCCTCTGTGGCCCGGGCTGACCTTGGGCTCCTGGGTTCCTGCCATCCTCACACCACAGCCTCCCAGAGCACTGGGATTCCAGGCATGGGCTGCTGTGCCAGGCCTTATGGTTCATTTTTGATGAAGGATAGAGGCCAGACTTGGGGGTTGAGCCTTGTCATCCCAGTGCTTTGGGAGGCTGAGACCTGTGACTGGCCTGAGCCCGCAGGCTGAGACTTGCCTGGGCACCATGGCGAGATCTCATCTCTACCCTCCATCCTAAATAAGCTGGGAGTGGTGGCACGTGCTTGTCATTCTGGCTCCTCAGAAGGCTGGGAAAAGGCTTGCCATAGCTTGGCAGGCCAAACCAGTGGTGGCCAGGAGCGAGCCACCGTCCTCCAGCCTGGGTGATGGAGTGAGACTCTGACTCAAAGAAAGAAAGGAAAAAAGGTAAAACAGAAGCACATCCATTTGTGTATGGAGTTGGGATCATCATGAACAGACAGAGATCATTTGGGAAGGAGGACCCAGCCTTGGGCCTAGAGTTCCTGAAAGATGATAGATCAGCAGACAATTGGGCTGTGGCTATGGGAGGTTGAGGCAGGGGAACACTGGAGCCCAGGAATTTAAGACCAACCTTTGCCACATAGTGAGACCTCATTGATACCTGAACACAAACACTGGAGTTGCATGTGGTGGTGCATGCGATCCCGGCTAGAAAGAATATGGTGGCCTCCATCCCTGAGCATTCCTTTGCATCATCCCCACCAACTGAATGTGTGAGTCCAGGCCGGACAGTGTGGGTAACGGCTGTCAGGACCACACCCTGGGTGGGCAAGGCAGGAGGCTGCCTGAGCACAGGGGTCAGAGACCAGCCCAGGCAAAGTGGGCTGACCTCATCTTGGTGAGAGGTCCCCAAAATCGAGTCATGTGTGGTGGCCCCCAGAATCCAAGACACTCAGAGACCTAGGCGGGAGGACCTCCTGAGCCCCATAGGTCAAAGCCTTGGGAGTCATGATTGTTCTGCCGTGCCCCATCCCCCGAAATTGTGGGCTCAGGCCATCCTCTCACCACAGTCCCCAGTTCACTGGGATGACTGGTGTGAGCCCCCACTCCTGGCATCCACACCCCACTCAGGGCCTGATGTCAAGGCCCACTACCTTCTGATGACCCAGTACCATGGAGAGGGGGGCCAGATTCGCCTGCCAAGCCCTGCCCATGGGGAGTGCCAGTTTCAGGGGGCGTGTCTTCATGGATGTGCCCAAACCTCTGCCCATCTTATTCTCCAGGGTGGATGCACTCACTCCTCCCAGAAGCCACTTGGGGGAAAGGGAGGGCATGACTCTCAAACTTTCAGGGGGGTGGGAACGTGTGGGCGACTTATGCTTGTCTCCTTGGCACTCGGGGAGGCCAAGACGGAAAGATGGTTGGAGCCTGGGAGATCAAGACCAGTCTGGACACCATAGCCATTCCCCACATCAACCTCAAGCCACCCCAGAAAACTTTGGGTGAGTGCAGGTCACAGCAGGAGGATAGCCTCTGGCCCAGTTAAAGATCAGGCTGGAAGACCAGGATATAGACCAATTTGAAAGTATGTGATCACAGCAGTTTGGGAGCCTCAGGTCAAGAGAATGTCCAGATTTGGGAGGTTTGAGAGCAGCCTTCTCAACCTAGTGAGAAAAGAAAAGAAAGAAAGGAAGAGAGAGAGAAAGAAAGAAAGAAAGAAAGAAAGAAAGAAAGAAAGAAAGAAAGAAAGGAAGGAAGGAAGGAAGGAAGGAAGGAAGGAAGGAAGGAAGGAAAGAAAGAGAGAAAGAGAAAGAAAAAAGAAAGAAAGAAAGAAAGAAAGAAAGAAAGAAAGAAAGAAAGAAAGAAATCCAGTCTCCTGCAAAATCTGCCCTCAGTCCTTTCACATCTGCCCTGCCCACATATGAGGGTCCCCCAATCTCAGCACCTTACAGCCACAACCTCCCCAAATGGCTGCCCCCACTTTGGAGTGGGAGTTCCTGAGGTTCCCTGGCCAGGTTTCTGCTGCCTTTCCTCTCCAAGGGGAGAAATGTGTCCCAGGCTGGCTGACATTCTGACTCAGCACCAAGGACCTTCCCCCAAGAAAGTCCAGGGACACATCTGTCACCCAGGGACATTGCTTCTCCTGGAATCCCATTTTTCCGGCTCTAAAGCCAGTCGCCCTGTGATCACAACATGCCCAGATGAGAATCTGTGTACGATTCTGATGTTTTCAGAGACAAGGTCTGACTTTGTGTCCCAGGCTGGGGCTCAGGGACATGACTGCCATTCACTGCCTGCCTCAAAATCACAGGCTCTGAAGATCCTCCTGCCCCAGACTCTGGAGTGTCTGGGACAATGGGCACCTCGTCCCCAGACCGTGTGTTTGGATGGGTTTGGAGATAAGGTCTCCCTGCCTGGCCCAGGCTAGCCTTGGGCTCATGGGCTCAAGCCATCCTCCCGCCTTGACCTCTCAGAGCGCTGGGATTCAAGGTATTGGTCACCGGGCCAGGCCTTTTTGTTTGTTTTTGTCAAAGAATGGAGTCTAGGCTTGGGAGATCAGACTCATCATCCCTGTGCTTTGGGAAGCCAAAGCCAGTGACCTCCCAAGCTGGCAGGCAAAGACCAGCCTGGGCACCTTGGGGACCCCATCTCTTCCCTCCATCCCAAATGAGCCAGGCTTGGTGGCACGTGCTTGTCATTCCAGTTCCTGAGAATGCTGGGTAAAGGTATGCCAGAGTCCAGCAGGGGGAGGCTTCTGTGGCCGAGAGCAAGTCTCCACTCTCCTGCCTGGGCAATGAAGTAAGACTCTGACTCAAAGTAAAAAAGAAAAAAAGGAACAACATCCATTTGTGTATGGAGTCGGTATCACTGTGAATAGACAGAGATCATTTGGGAAGGAGACCCCATTCTTGGACCTAGAGTTCCCGACAGATGGTGGATTGGCAGACAATAGGGCTATGGCTTTGGGAGGGCAAGGCAGGGGAATGTTGGGGCCTGGGAGTTCGAGACAGCCTGGGCCACATAGCGAGAACCTGTCACTCCCCGGAACACAAACACTGGAGTCTCACGTCGTGTCTCCTGCAGTCCCAGCTACACAGTTTGTGGTGTCCTCCATCCCGGGGTGTTCCTTTGGGTCGCCCTCACCGATAGAGCATGCAAATCCAGGCGGGGCACCATTGCTCATGGTCTTCAGCCCCAAAGCCTAGACAGTTGACGCTGGAGTCTTCCTGAGCCCAGGGGTCAGAGACCAGCCCAGGCGATGTGGCCAGACCTCTTCTAGGAGACAGGTCCCCAAAATCATGTTAGGCGAGGTGGTCCCTAGAGTTCCGGCTGCCAGGGGTCGAGGCAGGAGGACTGCCAGAGCCTTGCAAGTCAAGACCCCAGGAGCCATGATCATACCACCATGAACCAGCATGGCCGAAGGAGACTCTGGCTATAAAAGGATGCCCTCCACGTGCATCACCGACGGGTGTCCATGGCTGCCCAAGGAAAGGTCCACGTAAGCAGAGGACAATGGAGTGATGAGGAGAGGAAGGCGCCCTCTGCCTGCCTGAAAGTGGCAGACCAGGCCACCGTAACCTGGACTGGTCGTGACATTGCTGTACCACCTTGATCGCTCTGTGCCCTACAGCTGCTTTATCTCGGGGCTGTCTGTTCCGTGAGCTCACACACATCTTTATCATTGGGCATGATTGTGGATGGTGGAGGCAGACCTTCTGGGATGCAAGGCTAAAGGTGTGGGACATACGTGCCCGGTGACCACATTTGAAACCTCCCACAAACGACAAATGGGAAAGTGCCTTTTCCTCTCCCATCCCTGAGCATGGCTCCTCGTGCTGGGTGGCGGAGGTGGTGAGGGTGGTGGTGGGGGTGATTATTATTATTTGGAGTCAGAATTCCCCTCTGTCACACAGGCCAAGCACAGGGGCACACTCACAGCCACCACAGACTCCACCTGCCAGGCTCAGGTGATCCTCCCACCTTGACCCCCCGAATGTCTGTAACCACAGGCTTGTGCCATTATGTCCATATGAACTTTGGACTTGATTTTGATGGCCGAGATGAGGGCTTGCCCAATGTCCCAGGCTAGTCTCAAACCCGGAGTTCAGACCATCCACTCCTCTTGGTGTCTGAAGGACGAGTCCCAGGCTGGCCTCTGAGCCCAGACTGTGTTTGTGGTGATTGTGGTTGGTATTATTATTCTGAGTTGGAGTCCCACTCTGTCTCTGAGGCTAGAGCACAGGGGCCAACTCTCAGCCACTGTGGCCTCCACCAGCTAGGCTCTGGCAATGCTCCTGCCATGAACTCGATAGGCTGGAATGACTGGCATTTTTCTGGATCTAAAGTCAATCACCCTTTGAACACACCATGCACAGTTGAGATCTGTGTATTATTCTGATGTTTTTGGAGACAGGGTCTGACTCTCTGGCCCAGGCTGGGGCCTGGTGACAAAATCGTCTTTCACTGCCAACCTCAAAATCGCGGGATCTGGCAATATTCCCACCTCAGCGTCCAGAGTGGTAGAGACATGTGGCACCACAAACTCAGAACTCGTGTTTGAATGGGTTTGGAGATGGGGTCTCCCAGCATGTCCCAGGCCGGCCTTGACCTCCTGGGCTCCAGCCATCCTCCCACCTCAGGCTCCCAGAGTGCTGGGTTTCCAGGCTTGGACCATCATGCCCGGCCTTCTGGTTCATTTTTGATGAAGGATTGAGGCCAGCCTCAGGGATCATCTTCGTCATTCCAGTGCTTTGGTAGGCCAAGTCTAGCGACTGTCCTGAGCCTGCCAATCCACATCACACCCAGGCAACTCTGTGGGAACTCATCTCTACCCTCAATCCCAAATGAGCTGCATGTGGTGGCACACGCTTGTCATTCTGGTTCCTCAGACGGCCGAGAGGAAAGGCTTTTCTGGACCCTGGTGGTGCGAGGTTTGGTGGCAGTGAATGAGCCACCACCCTCCAGGCTGGGTGACAGTGAGACTCTGACTCAAAAAAAAAGGAAAGAAAAGAAGAGCATCCATTTGTGTATGGAAATAGGATCGTCATGAACAGACAGAGATCATTGGTGAAGAAAGTCTCAGCCTTTGTACATAGAGTTACAGAAAGATGGTGGATTGGCAGGTAATTGGTCTGGGGCTTTGAGAGGCTGAGGCAGGGGAACGCCAAAGCCTGGGAGTTCGAGACCAGCCTGAGCCATATAGCAAGATCTCATTGCTCCCCAGACCATAAATACTCGAGTCATGTGTGGTGGCTCCCGTGGTCCCAGCTACATGGGATGCAGTGGCCTCTGTTCCCTGATGTCCCTTTGTGTCACTCCAACCGACAAGATGTGATTCTAGACCGGACATCTTGGCTCACGGCCATCAGCCCTGCGCAATGGGAGTCCGAGGTGGGAGGTTCCCTGAGCCCTGGAGTTGGAGACCAGCCAGGGAGCCTTGACCAGATCTTGTCTCAGCAAGGGGTCCCCAACATCAAATTAGGTGTGATAGTACCCTGAGTCCTGGCTGCTCAGTGGCTGAGGTGGGAGGACCTCCTGAGACCTGCAGGTCAAAGCCTCAGGAGCCACGATCATGCCACCATGCCCCAGCCCATCCGACAGGGACTCCAATGACAAAACAGATGCCTACCATGTGCATCACGACGGGTGTCCATAACTCTCCAGGGAAAGGTCAGCTTGGGCAGGGGAAAATGAAGTGATCAGGAGAGGAAGGGGCCAACCAGAATCTGGGCAGGCCACAACATTGCCAGACCACCTTGATCACTCTGCGCCCAAGGGCCACCCTAAATCGGGGTTGTCTGTTCCGTGTGCTCACACGTGTTTAGCCAGGGGTCATGAGTGTGGAGGGTGGAGGCAGGCCTTCTGGGACATGTGACTGAAGGCACGGGACAATTGCCCAGTGGCCACCTTTGAAATATCCCACAAATGACAGGCAGGAAAGTGCCTTTCTTCTTCCATTCCTGAGGGTAACACCTAGTGCTGGGCAGCAGGTGTGGTGGGGGTGGTGGTGCTTATTATTATTTTGAGTTGGAATCCTACACTGTTGCACAGGCCGGAGTGCAGAGGCATGCTCACAGACACCGCAGACTCCACCTGCAGGGCTCAGGCAATCCTCCCAATTCAGCCCACCGATTGGCTGGAACCAAAGGCCTGTGCCATCACACCCGGCTAATCTTTGGATTTATTTTTGATGGTTAAGATGAGGTCTCACACCATGTCCTGGTCTGGTATTGAAATTGCAGGCTCAGGCTGTTCACTTGCTGGGGCTCTGAAGGGCTGAGATGCCAGGCTGAGACCCTGAGCTCGGCCTGTTGTGGGGGTGGTGGTGGTGGTGGTTGGTATTTTATTATTCTGAGTTGGGGTCCCACTCTGTCACCCAGACTGGAGAGCAGTGGACCACTCAGCCACCACAGCCTCCACAACCTGGGTGCCATGGCCAGACCTTGTCACAGCAACAATTCCCCAAAATCGAGTCAGGTGTGGTGGTCCCTGGAGACCTGACTGCTCGGGAGCCAAGGCAGGCGGACCGCCTGAGCCCCGCATGTTGAGGCCTTAGGAGCCACGATCATGCTGTCAAGCCCCAGGCAGTCTGATGGAGACTCGAGCAACAAAATAGATGCCTCCCAAGTGTATCACAATGGGCTTCCATGGCTTCCCAGGGAAAAGTCAGCTCAGGCAGAGGATGATGGAGTGATTGGGAGAGGAAGGGGATCTCCCCCAACACTAAGGTGGCAGACTGGCCGACCAGAACCCGAGCTGGCCGTGGCATTGACAGACCGCCTTGATCGCTCTGTGCCCTATGGCTGCCCTAACTCGGGACCCTGTGTTCCATGAGCTCACACCAGTCATTGTTATGGGGCACGAGTGTGGAGGGTGGAGGTAGACCTCCTGGGATACGTGACCAAAGGTGCCAGACAGACTTGCCTGGTGGCCACCTTTGAAACATCCCACAAATGACAGGTGGGAAAGTGCCTTTTCCTCTCCCATTCCTGAGGGGGGAACCTCGTGCTGGGTGGCTAGGGCGGCGGTAGTGGTGGTGGTAGTGTTTATTATTATTTGGAGTCAGAATTCCACTCTGTCATCCAGGCTGGAGTGCAGGGGAATGCTCATGGACACCACGGACTCCACTTGCAGTGCTCAGGTGATCCCTTCACCTCAGCCCCCTGATTGGCTGGAACCACAGGCCTTTGCCACCATGCCTGGATAATCTATGGATTTATTTTTAATGGACAAGATGAGGTCTCGCTCCATGTACTGGGCTGCTGTTGAACCCAAAGGGTCAGACCGTTCACTTGCCTGGGCCTCTGAAGGGCTGAGATGCCAGACTGAGTCCTTGAGCCTGCAATGTGGTTCTGGTGGTGGTGGCGGTTGGTATTATTATTCTGAATCAGAGTCCCACTCTGTGGCCCAAGGCTGCGTGCATGGGACCACACTCAGCCACTATAACCTCCACAGGATGGGCTCTGGTGATCATACCGCCATGGCCTCCCAAGGGGCCGGAACAAAAGGCCTGCACCACCAAGCTCAACTCTTTCTTTTGGCTTCTTTTAGAGATGAGGTCTTGTTAAGGTGGCTGGTCTGGTCTCGAACCCAGGGGCTCAGGTTATCCTCTCACCTCAGCCTCCTAGAACACCAAGAAGACAGGTGTGAGCCCCTGTGCTGGGCCTCTACACCCCTCTAGGGTCTCCACCGTGAGGTCCGCTCCTTTCCGATGACCTGGGACCCTGGAGCGGGTGGCTAGAGTTTCCCGCAGTTCCTCCCAAAGGAGAGTGCTTGGAGCATATGTATGTCTCCATGGGGATCCCACCCCTCCTCCCACCTTGTTCCCCAGGGTGGACTCGCTAGCTTGTCCCAGGGGCAGCCATGGGGAAAGGGAGGGCGTGACTCTCAAACCTTCAGGGTAGCAGGGATGCCCAGGTGACTCATGCCTGTCTCTTTGGCAGTTGGGGAGGCGGAGACGGGAAGATGACAGAGCCTGGGAGCTCCAGACCAGGCTGGACACCAGGGCAAGTTCCCACTTCGACCCTAATCAAAACCCAGAAATCCTTGGGTGAGGACATGCCACGGCAGATGAATCGCCTCCGGCCCAGAGTTCAATACAGGACAGGAGGCCAGGATGTCGATCAAATGCAAAGCCTGTGATCCCAGCAGTTTGGGAGACCCAGGCCAAGAGGATGGCACAAGTTGGGTGGTTTGAGAGAACCTAGGAAACCTAGTGAGGAAAGAAATGAAAGGAAGGAAGGAAGGAAGGAAGGAAGGAAGGAAGGAAGGAAGGAAGGAAGCAAAGGAAGGAATCCATTCTCCTGAAAACTATCTGCCCTCAGTCCTTCTCATCCCACATATGAAGGTCCCCCAAGCTTGGCACCTTTCAACTCCAATCACGCCCAAATGGCTGCCCCTGCTTTAGTGTGGGAGTTCCCAGTGCTTCCTGGATGGATTCCTGCCGGTTCTCCTCTCTGAGCTGTGAAATGTGCCCCGAGCAGTCCTACTTTTGAACTCGGCAATGAGGATCTTCTGCCAAGAAAGGCCAGGGACACATTTCTCACCCGAGGACATTTCTTTCTCCTCCAATTCCATCTGTCCTGGCTCTAACGCCAGTCACCCTGTGAACACACCACGCGAAGTTGAAAATCTGTGTACGATTCTCATGTATTTGGAGACAGGGTCTGGTTTGTGGTCCAGGCTGGGGCCCAAAGACACGACCATCATTCACCGCCAGCCTTGAAAAAACGGGCTGTGACAATCCTGTCTCAGTCTCCGGAGTGGCCAGGATGATGGGCAATTCAACCCTAGACCCCTGTTTGCAAGGGTGTGGAAATGGGGTTTCCCTGAATGGCCCAGGCTTGCCTTGGTCTCCTGGGCTCCAGCAATCCTTCCGCCTTGGCATCCCAGAGAGCTGGGATTCAAAACATGAGCTGCCACACCAGGCCTTCTGGTTTGTTTTTGATGAAGGATAAAGGCCCGGTTCTGGGGCTCAGCCTAGTCACTCTACCAATTTGGGAGGCTGAAGCCAGTGGCTGGCCTGGACCTGTGAGCCAAGACCCACCCAGGCACCTCGGCAAGACTCGTCTCTACTCTCCGTCCCAAATGAGCTGGGCATAGTGGTGCATGCCTGTCATTCCGGCTCCTGGGACAGCCAAGGAAAGGCTCATGGGAGCCTGGAGGGCCAAGGCTGTGGTGGCTGGAATCGAGCCACCACCCTCCATCCTGGGTGATGGAGTGAGAATCCGACTCAAAGAAAAAATTGAAAAATGAAAAAAAAGAAGAGCATCCATTTGTGTATGAAGTTGGGATCATCGTGAACATTCAGAGATCATTTGGGAAGAAGGCCCCAGTTTTGACTCTAGAGTTCTCGAAAGACGGTTTATCAGCAGACAATCGGACTTTGGCTTTGGATCACCAAAGTGGGGAACCACTGGAGCCCAGTAGTTCGAGACGGGCCCGGGCCACTTAGTGAGTTCTCTTCATTACCCAGAATGCAAACACTGGATTTGCACATGGTGGCGCCCACAGTCTTAGCTACATGGGATGCAGTGTCCTCCATCCTGGGGACAGCTGCAACCCTGCCGACAGAATGATAGAGTCCATGCCAGGCACAGCCATCAGCCCCAAGCCCTGGGAGGCCGAGGCAGGAGGCTGCCTGAGCCCAGGGCTTGGAGACCAACCCAGTGATGTGGCCAGACCTCCTCTTTGTGAGACATCCCCAAAATCGAGTCAGGCATGGTGGACCTGGAGTCCCAGTTGCTTGGGGGTTGAAGCAGGAGGACATCCCACAGGTCAGGGCCCCAGGATCCACATTGTGCCACCACACTCCAGCCAGGCCATCAGAGACTCCAGCGACAAAAAAGGCATCTCCCATGTGCATCACGACAGGCGTTCATGGCTCCCCGTGAAAGGTCCACATGGGTGGGGGATGATGGAGTCATCGGGAGAGGAAGGGGCCTTCTCAACACTCAAAGGTTGCAGACCAGCCACCAGAACCTGGGCTGAACACAGCCTTGCTGGACTGCTTTGATCATTCTGTGCCTGATGGCCACCCTAACTCGAGACCATCTGTTCTGTGAGCTCACATTCTTCTTTGCCATGGGGAATGAGTGTGAAGGGTGGGGGCAGGCCTTCTGGGATGCATGGCTAAAGGCACAGGATGAACTTGTCCACTGGCCACCTTTGAAATCTTCTGCAAACAACAGGGGGAATATAATCTTTTCTCTCCCATCCCTGAGAGTGACTCCTCAAGCTGGGTGGCAGAGGTGATGGTGATGGTGGTGATAATTATTATTTGGAATTGGAATCCCACTGGGTTGCCCAGGCCATAGCAGAGGTGCACAATAACGATCACTGGGGACTCCACCTGCCAGGCTCAGGTAATCATACTGCCACAGCCCCCACGGTGGCTAGAACCACAACCCTGTGCCACCACTCCCGGCTAATATTTGGATTCATTTTTCATGGCTGAGTCGAGGTCTTGCCCAATGTCCCAGACTAGTCTTGAACCCACAGACTCAGGCCATTAACTCACCTTGGCCCCTGAAGAGCTGGGATGCCAGGCTGAGCCCCTGAGCCCGGCCTGTGGTTGTGGCAGTGGTGGTTGGTATAATCTTACTGAGTCGGAGTCACTCTCTTTCACCCAGGCCGGAGTATAGGGGACTGCTCTTGGCTACCACAGCCTCCACCGACTAGGCTCTGGTGATCCTCCTGCCATGGCCTCCCGAGTGGGCAGAACAACAGGCGTGTTCCTCCACACTTGGCTCATTTTTTTTGGCTTCTTGTAGAGATGAGGTCTCGCCAAGGTGCCCGGGCTGGTCTTGAACTCAGGGGCTCAGGCCATCCTCTCGCCTCGGCCTTCCAAAGTGTCATGGTGACAGGCATGAGCCCCAGTGATCTGTCTTCACACCCCCTCAGGGCCCCACCATGAGGCACGCTCACTTCAGATGACCCAGGACCCTGGAGACAACAGCTTGAGTCACCTACCAAGCCCACCCCTGGGGAGTGCCTGGCACAGGGGTGTGTCTCGGCTGGGGCACAGACCCCTCCACCCACCTTGATCCCCCGGGTGTACCTGCTCACTCCTACCAGTGTCCTCCTCAGGTAAAGGGAGGGCATGACTCTGAAACCATCGGGGGACCTGGTCAGGCGACTCACATCTGTCCCCTCGGCACTCAGGGAAGCTGAGACAGGAAGATGGCCGGAGACCGGGAGCTGAGATCAGGCTGGACACTATAGCAAGCCCCTACTTTGGCCCCAAGCAAATCCCAAAATTGCTTGGGTGAGGGTAGGCCTCAGCTGGAGGATCTTCTCAGTCCCAGAGTTCAAGACAAGGCAGGAAGACTAGGATGTCAACCAAATGGAAAGCCTGTGATGCAGCAGTTTGGAAGGCCAAGGTAGAAAGGAAGGACTGAGTTGGGCAGTTTGAGAGTAGTCAGGACTACCAAGTGAGGAAGCAAAAGAGAGAGAGAGTGGAAAAGAAAGGAAGTAATAAAGAAGAAAGAAAGAAAATCTAAGTCAACAAAGAAATCCATTCTCCTGAAATTCTTGTGTCCTCACTCCTTCCCCACTGCCACCTCCACATACGAGCTCTCCACCTTCCAGGCCCAACCCTCCCAATGGGTGCCCCCACTTCATTGCATTTGTTCCCGAGGCTCCCTGACCAAGTTCCTGCTGGATCTCCTCTCTGAGTTGAGAAATATGCCCCAGGCAGACTGACTATCAAACTCAGCAATGAGGAATTTCTGCCAAGAAAGGCCAGGGACACATCTCTCACCTGGGGACATTTCTTTACCCCAATCCCATTTTTCCTGGTTCTGAAACCAGTCTGTCTGTGAACACACCATGCACAGTTGAGAATCTGTTTACGATTATGATGTTTTCGGAGACAGGGTCTGGTTCTGTGGCCCAAGCTGGGGACCCAGCACATGACCGTCATTCACCACCAAGCTCGAAATTGCGGGCTCTGTTGATCCTCCTGCCTCATCCTCCAGAGTGGCCTGGACAACTTACACCTCGAACCCAGACTCCACGTTTGGATGGATGTGTAGACAGGGTCTCCATGTGTGACATAGTCTGGGCTTGGGCTCCACAGCTCCAACCATCCTCCCACATCAGCCTTGCAGAATGATGTGATTTCAGCCATGGGCCACCACGCCAGTCCTTGGGTGAGCACAGGCCTCAGCGAGAGGATCGCCTCTGACCCAGAGTTCAAGACCACACAGGAACACCATTATGTTGACTAAATTGAAAGCCTGTGGTCGCAGCAGTTTGGGAGGCACAGGTCACAGAGATGGACCAAGTTGAGTGGTTTGGGAGCAGCCTGGGAAACATAGAGAGGAAAGAAAAGAAAGAAAGAAAGAAAGAAAGAGAGAGAGAGAGAGAGAGAGAGAAAGAAAGGAAGGAAGGAAGGAAGGAAGGAAGGAAGGAAGGAAGGAAGAGAAAGAAAGAAAGAAAGAAAGAAAGAAAGAAAGAAAGAAAGAAAGAAAGAGGGATATGTATTCTTCTGCAAATCTTCTGCCCTCAGTAGTTTGCCCCATCACCCCCACATGTGAGGGTCCCTTAAGCTCAGCAACTTCCAGCTCCAAACCACAAAATGGCTGCCCCTGCTTTGGTGCGGGAGTTTCCAAGTCACCCTGGCCAGTCTCCTGCTTTCTATCCTCTCCGAGGTGAGAAATGTGCCACAAGCAGACTGATCCTCTGACTCGGCAATGATTAACTTCTGCCAGAAAGGTCAGGGAAACATCCCTCATCCAGGAACATTTCTTCCCACCCAATGCCATTTTTTCTGGCTCTAAAGTCAGTCGCCCTGTGAGCATACCACTCACAGTTGAGAATCTGTGTACGATTCTAATGTTTTTGGAGACAGGGTATGGTTCTGTGGCCCAGGCTGGGGACCGGGGACACGACTGACATTCACTGCCAGCCTGGATTTTGCAAACTTTGGCCATGATCCCACCTCAGCTTCTGGAGTGGCTGGGACAATGACTCCATGACCCCAGAGCCCCTGTTTGGATGGGTGCTTAGACGTGGTTTCCCTGCATGGCCCTGGGCTCTTGGGCTCCAGCCATCCTCTCGCCTCTGCCTCACAGAGTGGTGGGATTCCAGGTGGGTGATGCCCCACCAGGCCTTCTGGTTCATTTTCAATGAAGGATCGTGGCCGGGTTTGGGGACTCAGCTTCATCATCCCAGCACTTTAGGAGCCTGAGGTCAGTGGTTGGTCCCAGCCCATGGGCCAAGACCTGCCTGGGCAACTCAGCGAGACCTCATCTCTAACCTCCATCCCTAATGAGCCTTGTGTGGTGTTGCGCGCCTGTCATTCTGGCTCCTCACAAAGCTGGACAGGGTATTCTCACCAGAAACCAGCATTCTGAGGTGGCCGTCAGTGAGCCACTGTCCTCCAGCCTGGGTGAAGGAGTGAGAATCCATCTTAAAGCAAAAATGAAAGGAAAGAAAAGAAGAGCATTCATTTGTGTATTGAGTTGGGGTCATCGTAAACAGACAGAGATCATTGGGGAAGGAGGCCAAAGGCTTGGGCATAGAGTTCCCAAAATACGGTGAATTGGCAGACCACCATGCTGTGACTTTGGGAGACTGAGGCAGGTGGCTGCTGCAGCCTGGGAGTTCGAGGCCAGCCTTGGTCAGGTAGCGAGACCAGGTCACTACCCAGAATACAAGCACTCGAGTCATCGAGGTGGAGCCCATGGTCACAGCTTCATGGGATGTGGTGGCCTCCATCCTGGGGTGTGTCTTTGCATCACCCCCACCAACAGCACATATGAGTCCAGGCCAGGCACCATGACTCACAGCCATCAGACTGGTGCCCTGGGAGACATAGGTGGGAAGCTGCCGGAGTCCTGGGGTGGGAGACCAGCCCGGGCGACATGGCCAGAACTAGTCTTGGTGTGAGGTCCCCAAAATCTAGACAGGTGTGGTGGACCCTGAGACCTGGCTACTCAGGGGCTGAGGCTGGAGGGCCGCCTGAGCCCCTCAGGTAGAGACCCCAGGAGTCACGATCGTTCCACTGCACCACAGCCCTACTGATAGAGACTCTGGTGACCAAAATGTTGCCTCCCATGTGCATCACAATGGGCGTCCACAGCTCCCCAGTGGACGGTGGAGTGATCAGGAAAAGAAGAGAACCTACCCCTGCCCGAAGGTGGCACACCGGACAACCAGAAACTGTCCTGGCCATGGCGTT
Organism: Carlito syrichta; assembly: GCF_000164805.1. Classification (NCBI taxonomy): domain Eukaryota; kingdom Metazoa; phylum Chordata; class Mammalia; order Primates; family Tarsiidae; genus Carlito; species Carlito syrichta. The sequence continues at coordinate 18,065 of NW_007247349.1, forward strand.
GCTGGACTGCCATGATTGCTCTGTGCCTGAAGGATGCCCTAGCTTGGGTCCATCTGTTCTGTGAGCTCAACGCATCTTTGCATGGGTCACGAGTGTTGAGGGCAGAGCCAGGCTTTCTAGGGCGCATGGCCAAAAGTATGGGATGGACGTGCCTGGGGGCCACCTTTGAAATCTCCCACGAACGACATGACAGAAAGTGAATTTTCCTCTCCCATCCCTGAGGATGACTCCTCGGACTGGGTTTCAGGTGTAGTGCTGATGGCAGTGCTGGTGATTATTATTATTTGGAATCGGAATCCCACTCTGTCACCCAGGCTGGAGCACAGGGACACGTTCACAGCCACCATAAACTCTACCTGCCGGGCTCATGTGATCCTCCCACCTTGGTCCCCCGAGTGACTGGAACCACAGACCTGTGCCACCACGCCCAGCTAATCCTTTGATTTATTTTTGATGCTGAGACGATGTCTCACCCAGTGTCCTGGGCTGGTCTTGAACCTGCAGTCTCAGGCTGTCCAATTGGTTGGGCTTATGAAGGGCTGGGATGCCAGGCTGAGTCCCTAAGCCCAGCCTGTGGTTGTGTGGTGGTGGTTGGTTTTAGTATTCTGAGTCGGGGTCCTCCTCTGTTGTCCAGGCCAGAGTACAGGGCCTGCTCTCTGCCACTGTGGCTTTGACTGACTTGGCTCTGGCGATCCTCCCTCCGCGGCCTCACTAATGGCCAGAACAAGAGACATATGCCACCAAGCTCGGCTCATTTTGTTGGTTTCCTGTAGAGATGATGCTCACCAAGGTGCCTGGGTTGGTCTTGAACCCATGGGGCTCAGGACATCCTTTCACCTTGGCCTCCCAAAGTGCCAGGGTGACTGGTGATGACCCCCCATGACTGGCCTTCACACCGCTCACAGGGTGCCATTGTGAGAGCTGGACCACTCTATTCACATGACCTGGGAACCTGGAGAGAACAGCCTGAGTGCCTGCCGAGCCCACTCCAGAGGAATGCCTGGCATAGGAGCATGTCTCCGCCGGGGTGCCCACCCCTCCACCGGTCTCATTCCCCAAGGTGGACCTGCTCTTTCATTGCAGGGGCCACCTCAGGGAAAGGGAGGACTTGACTCTCAACCATCAGGGGGAGGCCGGGTGACTCACACCTCTCTCATTGGCACCCAGTGATGCCAAGGCAGCAAGATGGCTGGAGTCTGGGAGCTGAGAACAGGCTGGACACCGCAGCAAGCCCCCACCTTGACCCCAAGCAAAACCTAGAAAAAATATGGTGAGGGCAGGTTTCGGTGGTAGGATTGCCTCAGGCCCAGTGTTCAAGAAAAGTCAGGTAAACCAGTATGTCTACCAAAAGGAAAGCCTTTGATCCCAGCAGTTTCTGAGGTCGAGGCCAATAGGAAGGACCGAGTTGGGCAGTTTGAGAGTAGCCAGGGTTACCTAGTGAGGAAATAAAAGCAAGAGAGTGAGGAAAAGAAAGAAAGAAGGAAAGAAAAAAAATTCATTCTCCTGCAATGCTTCTGCCCTGAGTTCTTCCCCCCTGCACCCCCCACATGAGGGTTGCCCAAGCTCAGCACCTTCCAGCACCAAACCCTAAATGGCTGTCCTCACTTTGGTGGGAGAGGTCCCAAAGCTCCCTGGCCGGATTTCTGTCATCTCTCCTCTCTGAGGTGAGAAATGTGCCCTAGGCAGATGACCCTCCAACTAGGCAAACAGAACCTTCTGACATAAAATCCAGGGGCACATCCCTATCCCAGGGATCTTTCTTCCCCCCAATCCCATTTTTTCTGACTCTAGAGACAGTCACCCTGTGAACAAACCACAGGCCGTTGAGAATCTGTCTACGAAGCCAGGATCTGGCTCTGTGGCCGAAGCTGGGGCTCAGAGACATGATCATCATTCACCGTCAGCCTCAAAATCTCGGGCTTGAGCAATCCTCCCACCTCAGCCATCTAAGTGGCTGAGATAATGGGCACCTTGACATCAGACCCCCTGTTCAGATGGGTGTGGAAAGGGGGTCTTCCTGCATTGCCGGGCCTGGCCTTCAGCTCTTGGGCTGCAGCCATACTGCTGCCTCAGCCTCCCAGAGTGCTGAGATTCCAGGCGTGGGTCACCACACTATGCCTTCTGGCTCATTTTCCACGAAGGATCAAGGCTGGACATGGGGACTCAGCCTACTTTTCTCAGAGTTTTGGGAGTCCAAGACCAGAAGCCGGCTCAAGCTCACGGGATGAGACCCACCTGGGTACCTCAGTGAGACCTCGTCTCTACCCTCCATCCCAAGTGAGCCAGGTGTTGTGGCACATGCCTGTCCTTCCAGCTCCTCAGAAGTACAGGAAAAGACTCACCTGAGCCTTGCAGACCTAGGCTGCGGTGGCTGGGGGCAAACCACCACCCTCCAGCCTGGGCAATGAAGTGAGAATTCGACTCAATGAAAAACAGGAAAAAATGAAAAAAAGAAGAGCATACATTTGTGTGTGTAGTGGGGATCATCATGAACAGACAGAGATCATTTGGAAAGGAGTCCCCAGACATGGGCCTAGAATTCCAAAAGATGGTGAAGCAGTAGACTGTTGAGCTGTGGCTTTGAGAGGCCAAGGCAGTAGACTGCTGGAGTCTGGGAGTTCGAGACCAGATGGTGGAATGTAGTGAGACCTCATTGCTCCCCAAAAAGCAAACTCTGGAGTTGCACATGGTGGCACCTGCAGTCCCAGCTACATGGGATGCAGTGGCCTTCGTCCAAAGGTGTTCCATTGTGTCACTCCCACCAACAGAATGTGCCAGTCCAGGGCAGGCATCGTGGCTCACTGCCATCTGTCCCAAAATCTGGGAGGCCGAGGTGGGAGGCTGAGCCCAGGGTTCAGAGACAAGCCCGGGTGAAGTGGTCAGACCTCATCTCAGCATTAGGTCCCTAAAATTGAGTCAGTTGTGGTGGCCCCCAGTGTTCCAGTTGCTCATGGGCCAATATGATAGGATCACCTGAGCCCCACAGGTTGAGTCCCCTGGAGCCCCGTATGTGCCACCACACCCCAGCCAGTCTGATGGAGACACCAGCAACAAAAAAAAACATCTCCCATGTGCATCAGGATGGGCGACCACAGCGCCCCAGGCAAAGGTTCCCATGGTCTGGTGATGACGGAGACATTGGGAGAGGAAGGGGCCCTCCCTCCGCCCTAAGGTCACAGACAGGGTGATTGCAACCTGGGCTGGCTGTGGCATTGTCTATCCACCTTGATCGCTATGTACCTGACGGCCTCCCTAGCCCAAGTCCGTCTGTACCATGAGATCACACACATCTTGCTGTGGGGCATGAGTGTGGAGGTTTGGGCAGGCCTTCTGGGGTGTGTGACCAAAGGTGTAGGCCCTACATGCCCAGTGGCCACCTTTGAAACTTCCCGTGAATGATAAGCTGGAATGTCCTTTCCTCTCCCATCCCTGAGGGTGACACCTCACTCTGGGTGGCAGGGGTTGTGGTAGTAGTGTTGCTGGTGATTATTTGGAGTCAGAATCCCGCTCAATCACCCAGGCCAGACAGTAGGGACATGCTCACAGCCACCATGAGCTCCACCTGCCAGACTGAGGCAATCCTTCTGCCTCGGCTCCCCAAATGGCTTGAACTGCAGGCCTGTGCCACCAGGCCTGGCTAATCTTTGGATTTATTTTTGCTGGCCTAGATGAGGTCTCACCCCCCCATGTCCCAGGATGATGTTGAACTCACAGTCTCAGGCAGTCCACTCGCCTGGGCCTACAGAGGACAGGGATGCCAGTCTGAATCCCTGACACCAGCGTGTGGTTGTGATGGTGTTGCTGGTTGGTATTATTATTCTGAGTTGGAGTCCCACTCGATCACCTAGGCCAGAGTGCAGGAGCCCATTCTCAGCCACCGCAGCCTATATTGGCTGTGCTCCGGCGATCATCCCGCCACGGTCTCCAGAGTGACTGGAACGACAGGCATGCACCCCCAGATTAGCTCATTTTTTAGTTTCTTGTAGAGAAGAGGTCTCACCAAGGTGCCCGGACTGGTCTCAAACCTGGGGACTCAGGCCATCCTCTCGTCTCGACATCACAGAGTGCCGGGATGACAGGCATGAGCCTCCACTCCTGGTCTGTACACTTCTCTCAAGGTCCACCCAGGACCTCAGAGAGTGCAGCTGAAGTCCCCCACCGAGCTCTCCCCAGGGGTAGTGCTTGGTGCAGGGGCGTGTCTCCACCAGGGAACCCATCCTTCCACCCTACTTTTTCCCCAGGCTTGATTCTCAAACCTTCTATGGGGGGGAAGGCTGGGCAACTCATGCCTGTCTCCTCGGCACTCAAGCAGGCCAAAACAGGAAGATGGCCAGTGACAGGCACAAGCCCACTGACCGAGACTTTCCCAAACGATCCAAGCATGGTGTCACATGCCTGTCATTCCAGCTCCTTGAAAGTTCATGAAAAGGCTCACCAGAGCCCAGCAGGCCGAGGCTGCCATGTCCGAGAGTGAGCCACCACCCTTTAGTTTGGCTGACAGAGTGATACTCTGACTCAATGAAAAAAAGGGAAAACAGGGTAAGAAAGAAGACCCTCCATTTGTGTATGGAGTTGGGATCATCAAGAACAGACAGAGAACATTTGGGAAGGAGGCCTCAGATTGGGCCTAGAGTTCCTGAAAGATAGTGGATTGACAGACAATCGGGCTGTGGTTTTGGGAGGCCGAGGTGGGGTACCGCTGGAGTTTGGGTTTTCAAGGCCAGCCTGGGTGATGTAGCAAGACCTTGTTGCTAACTGGAGCGCAAACAGTGGAGTCGCCTGTGGTGGCACGCATGGTCCCGGCTACATAGAATGCAGTGGCTTCGATTCTGGGGCATTTGTTTATGTCACCCCCGCCGACAGTGCGTGTGAGTCCAAGTCAGTCACTATTGTTCACAGCCATCAGTCCCGCACCCTGGGAGGTGGAGGCAGGAGTCTGACTGAGCCCAGGGGTCAGAGATGAACCCAGGTGCAGTGTCCAGACCTTGTCTCAGCGAGAGTTCCCCAAAATCAAGTCTGGCATGGTGGTCTCCAGAGTCCCGGCTGCTCAGGGACCAAGGTTGGAGGACAGCCTCAGCCCCGCAGGTTGATGACCCGGGAACCACGATCTTGCCACAGTGTCCCAGATGGTCTGATGGAGACTCTGGTGACAAAAAAGATGCCTCCCACATGTGTCACGATGGGCATCCATGGCACCGCAGGCAATGTCCGCGTCGATGGAGGACAATGGGGAAATCGGGAGAGGAAGGGGCCCTTGCCCTGCCTGAAGGTGGCAGTCAGGGCGACAGGAACCTGGACTGGCCATGGCATTGCCGGACTGCCTTGAGCACCCTGTGGCTAATGGTGGCCCTAGCTCGGGGCCGTCTGTTCCGTGAGCTCACATGCATCTTTGCCATGGAACATGAGTGTGGACGGTGGAGGCAGGCCTTCTAGAGTGTGTGTCCAAAGGCATGGAATGGACATGCCTGGTGGCCACCTTTGAAACCTCCCATGAATGACAGGCTAGAAAGTGCCTTTTCCTCTGCCATACCTGAGGGTGTCTCCTCACGCTCGGTTGTAGGGGTGATGGTGGTGGTGGTGATTATTATTATTTGGAGGTGGAATCCCACTCTGTCGCCCAGGTCAGAACACAGGGACACGCTCAATGCCTCTGCGTACTCCACCTGCTGGGCTCAGGTGATCCTCCCACCTCGGACACTGAGTGGCTGGTACCACAGGCCTGCGCCACCATGCCCGGCTAATATTTGAATTTATTTTTGATGGTGAAGTCAAGGTTTCACCCCATGTCCTGGGCTGCTGTCGATCTCACAGCTTCAGGCCATCCACTTGCCTGGGCATCAGAAGGGCTGGGATAACAGGGTGAGCGCCTGAGCCATGCCTGTGGTTGCAGTGGTGGTTGGTATTATTATTCTGAGTCAGAGTCCCACTCTGTCACCCAGGCTGGAGCACAGGGGAGCACTCTCAGCCACCATGGCCTCCACTGACTGGGCTCAGGCAATCCTCCCGCCGTGGCCTCCCGAGTGGACAGAATGACAGGTGTGCACCACCACGCTCAGCTCATTTTTTTGACTTCTTGTAGAGATGAGTTCTCGCCAAGGTCCCCAGGCTGGTCTCGAACATGGGCCTCAGGTCAAGCTTTTGCATCTGCCTCCCAGAGCATCAGGATGACAGGTGCGATCCCCGTGCCAGGCCTGCAAATCCCTCTTGTGGACCCACCACAAGGCCCACTCACTTCTGATGACCCGAGAGCCAAGACAGGCTGCCAGGAGTCACCCTACAAGACTTCCCCATGAGGAGCGCCTGTCAGAGGGATGTTTTTCCACCATTGCACCCACTGATCCGCATGATTGTACCCCAGGGTGGACCCGTTTGCTCCTCCCAGGGGCCACCTCAGGAAAGTGAAGGTGTGACTCTCATACCTTCGGGGTGGTGGGGACAACCAGACAACTCACGCCTGTCTCCTTGGCACTTGGGGAGACCAAAATGGGGAAGATGGCCAGATCCCGGGATGTCAAGACAAGGCTGGACACAATAGCAAGCAACCACCTCAACCCCAAGCAAAACCCAGAAAACCTTGTGTGAGGGCAGGCCGCAGCAGGAGTTTTGCATCTGGCCCAGAGTTCAAGACCAGACAGGAAGACCAGGATGTCGACCAAAAGGAAAGCCTGTAATCGCAGCAGTTTGAGAGGCCCAGGCTGAGAGGATGGACTGATTTGGGTTGTTTGAGAGCAGCCTGGGCAAACTAGGGTGGAAAGAGAAAGAAAGAAAGAAAGAAAGAAAGAAAGAAAGAAAGAAAGAAAGAAAGAAAGAAAGAAAGAAAGAAAGAAAGAAAGAAAGAAGTAAGGAAGGTAGAAAGAAAAAAAGAAAAGAAAGAAAGAACAAATCTATTCTCCTGCAAACCTTCTGCCCTCAGTCCTTCATCCCAGCCCCCCATATATGGGGGTCCCCCAAGCTCGGCACCTTCCAGCCCAATCCCCCCAAATGCCTGTACCCACTTTGGTGCAGGACTTCCTGAGAGTCCCTTGCTGGGTTCTTCTGAGCTCTCCTTTCCAAGGTAAGAAATATGCCCCAGGCCCTTTGGCTCAGCAAAGAGGACTTTCAGCAAAGAAATGCTAGGAATACATGCCTCACCCAGGAAAATTATTTCACCCCAGAACCATTTTTTTTCTGGCTCTAAATTCAGTCACCATTTGAACATACCATGTGCAGTTGAGAATCTGTGTATGATTCTGATGTTTTTGTAGACAGGGTCGGGCTCTGTGGTTAAGGCCAGGGCCAGGGAACAGGAACGTCAGTCTCCACCAGCTTCAAAATGGTGGTCACCAGTGATCTTTCCACTTCAGCCTCCGGAGTGGCTGGGATGATGGGCACCTGGACTCCAGGCTCCTGTTTGGATGGGTGCACAGACAGAGCCTTCCTTCATGGCCTGGGCTAGCCTTGAACTCCTGGGCTACAGCCATCCTCCTGATTTGGCCTCCGAGAGTGCTGGGATTCCAGATGTGGACCGTCGTGCCTGGCTTTCTGATTCTTTTTCGATGAAGGAAGATGCCAGACTCGGGAGCTCAACCTCATCATCCCAGTGCTTTGGGAGGCCAAAACCAGTGGCTGGCCTGAGCCCGTGATTCTGAGACATTCCTGGGAACCTCAGTGGTATCTTGCCTCTAGCCTCCATCCTAAATGAGCTGGGCGTGTTAGTGGACACCTATAGTTCTGGCTTCTCAGAAGGTTTGGGTGGGAAGGCTAGCTGGACCCCAGTGGGCCAAGGTTGTGCTGGTCGGGAACGGGCCACCACTCTTTTTTAGTGAGACTCGGAGTAAAAAAAAAGGAAAGATAAGATCATCCATTTATGTATGGAGTTGGGATCATTGTGAGTAGACAGAGATCATTTGGTAAAAAGGCCCCAGGCTTCAGTTTAGAGTTCCCGAAAGACGGTGGATCCACAGAAAATTGGGCTGTGGTTTCAGGTAGACGAGTCAGGGGACCACTGGAGACCAGGATCTTGAGCACATCCTTGGCCACAGAGTGAGATCACGTCGCTCCCCGTATCGCAAACACAGGAGTTGTTCATGGTGGCACCTGCCGTCCTGGCTACAGGGGATGTGGTGGCCTCCATCCCAGGGTGATTCTTTGTGTCATGACTAGCAAAAGAACATAGGAGTCCAGGAAGGGCACCATGGCTCATGGCAGTCAGTCCCATGCCCTGCGATGCCGAGGCGGGCAGCTGCCTGAGTCCAGATGTTGACAACAGTCCAGGTGATGTGGCCAGATCTCATTTCAAGAGAGCCCTCCAAATTCGAGGCAGGTGTTGTGGCCTCCAGAGTCCCAGCAGCTCGGGGACCAAGGACCAACTGAGCACTGCAGGTTCAGTCTCTGGGAGCCACGATTGTGCTGCCGCACCCCAGCCCAGTCAACAGAGACCCCATCAACAAAAAAACGACTCCCACATATGTCCATATGGGAGACCACCGCTCCCCAGGGAAAGGTCCATGAGGGCAGGGGATGATGGAGTGATCGGAAGAGGAAGTGGCCTGCACCATTGCCCAAAGGTGGCAGACAGGGCGACCGGAACTGGGACTGGCCGCAGCTTTGCCAGACCCTGTTGCTCGCTCTGTTCCTGACCACCGCCGTAGCTCGGGACCATCTGTTTCATGATCTCACACACGTCTTTGCTGTGGGTCCCAAAAGTGGAGGGTGTAGGCAGGCCTTCTGGGGCATGTAGCCAAGCCTGGTGGCCAATTTTGAACCCTCCCACAATGTCAGGCTGGAAAGTGCCTTTTTCTCTCCCATCCTTAAGGGTGACCCCTCACACTGGGTGGCATGGGTGGTGGTGGTGGTGGTGGTGATTATTATTATTTGGACACACAGGTCAGAGCGCAGGGGCTTGCTAATGGCCACCACGGACTCTACCTGCCAGGCTCAGGGAATCCTCACACCTTTGCCCCCCCCAGTGGCATGAACAACTGGCCTGCACCAACACACCTGGCTAATCTTTGGATTTATTTTTTATTTTTTTCTTGAGTTGGAGTCTCACTTGGTTGCCAAGACTGGAGTGCAGTGGCTGCTCCCGGCCACTGCAACCTCATCTGCTGGGCTCCGGCGATCCTTCCGCCTCAGTCTTCTGAGTTGCCAGAATTACAGGCATGTGCTACCACACCCAGCTGATTTTTTGATTTATTGTAGAGATGAGGTCTCACTGCCCAGGCGGGTCTCAAAGCTGTGGGTTCAGGCAATCCACTCACCTTGGCCTCCCAAAGGTGCGGGATTACAGGCTGAGTCACTGAGCCCAACTGGATTTATTTTTGATGGCTGACACGAGGTCTCACCCCATGTCTCAGGTTGGTGTTAAACCAGCAGTCTCAGGCCATCAATGAGCCTGGAGCTCTGAAGAGCCGGGTTGCTAGACTGAGTCCCTGAGTCTGGTCAGTGGTTGTGGTGGTGGTGGAGGTTGGTATGTTTATTCTGAGACAGAGTCCTGCTCTGTCGCCAAGACCAGAATTCTGTGGCCTGCTCTCAGCCTCTGTGGCCTCCATATGGGCTCTGGCAATTGTCCTGCGCCCTCCTAAGTGGATGGAATGATGGTGCACACAACCATGCTCAGCTAATATTTTTACTTTTTGTAGAGACAAAGTATCGCCAAGGTGCCTAGGCTGGTCTTGAACCTGGGGTCTCGTACCATCCTCTTGCCTCAGCCTCCCTGATTTTCGGGAAGACAGGTGTGAGCCCCAGCACCCGGCCTCCAAACCCGTCTCAGGGTCCCACCATGAGACCTACTCCCTTCCAATGACCTGCAGTAAGGAGAAAACCTCAGATGCCTTCACATTGACAGGTTCCAGAAGGCCAAAAACCCCAGGTTGCAGGGCAACTCTGGGCAGCTATTGGCCCTGCCTCTACTACTTATCTTGTTATGTTCCCCTCGGTATCTGGAGAGTTGGGAGATGGAAAAAAATAGTATTCTCTTAAAATAATCTATTGGCAGAAACAAGCAATTAGTGAAATGGAAATTTTTCTGCCAAGATATGATCCTCCACTTGAGTTTCTCTGTCCACGCCCTTTTGGTGCTTGAACCTGCAACAATGATTAAAAACTGCGGGTGAAGCCGGGCTCGGTGGCTCAGCCTGTAATCCCGTGCCTTTGGGAGGCTGAGGTGAGT
>NW_007247349.1:28234-35726 GCF_000164805.1 Carlito syrichta
GGTCGAGGTTGCAGTGGCCAGGAGCGGCCACTGCACTCCAGTCTGGGCGACAGAGTGAGACTCCAACTCAAAAAAAAAAAACTGCGGGTGGTACTCTCCTACACCTGGGCACCTTGGGTTGAATGTGTGTCAGTGCTATGTTTATCCCTCACAAGGAACAATAGATGCAAATTATAAACATCATGTTTGACATCATAATAGGCTTAGTAGTTTTAGCAATTTAAGTTGGTTGCCAAATAGAGAACTTTGGGGATGTAGTTTTCATTTTGCTAATTGTGAAGTGTTACATAGGTATTTTTAGCATAATGAAAAAGGTTGTTGAATTAAGCAGAGAAAATTGTCTTTTTGTTTGTTTGTTTTGAGTTGGAATCTCACTCTGTCACCCGGACTGGAGTGCAGTGGTTACTCCCGGCCAGCGCAACCTTGCCTGCTGGGCTCCGGTGATCTTTCCACCTCAGCCTTCTGAGTAGCCAGAATTACAGGCGTGTGTTACCACGCCCAGCTAATTTTTTGATTTTATTGTAGAGATGACGTCTCGCCTGCCCAGGCAGGTCTCGAACTCGCGGACTCAGGCTATCCACTCACCTCAGCCTCCCAAAGGTGCGGGATTAGAGGCTGATCCACTGAGCCCGGCTGAAAATTGTCTTTCTATACTGATACCTGTTATATAAAAGGGCTGTTGTCTCATATTTTTAAAAGGCACCATTCCTGTTAATAAGGCAACTATTCTTGATTTACTTATCCAATTACAGCAACTAATAATTGTTAGAAACCAACCATTTTACATAGGTCATATTAGATTTCATTCAGGACTCCCTGGACCTCTACATCAAGGTAATCAATTAGCAGATGCCTTGACATAAACAGTCATGAGCCTTCTGCTTGTAGGTTCATTAGTAAATCAAGTTGAGCAATCCCATAAAATTCAGGTTTATGGCACCAGTTTCACATTCCAAGAGAAACGGCTAGACAAATCATAAAAAAATTGCACTTTGTGTCCTACTTCTAATAACCCCTTCCCCTCAGGAGTTAATCCCCGTGAATTAATCCCTAATGTTTTGTGGCAAATATATGTTACTCATTTCCAAAGATTTGGAAAATTGTCATTTCTACATGTAGCGGTGCATACATTTTCCCATGTAACTTTAGCCTCGCTCAGAACTGGGGGAGCCTATAATGACATAATCCAACATTTATTCTCTTGTTTTTTACAATTGGGTATTCCTAAACAATTAAAAACTGATAATGCTCCCATTTAAGCATCAAAAGGTTTTCAGTCGTTTTTTACCCAGTTTAGCATCTATCGTTCTACTGGAATTCCATATAATTCTCAAAGTCCAGCTATAGTCGAGAGAGTCCATCAAACGTTAAGAAATCAAATAATTAAATTGCAGGAAGGGGAATTTAAATAAAGTTCTCCCCATCATATCATAAATCGTGCTATGTTTGTAATCAATCATCTCAATTTGGACTCTCAAGGAATTTCAGCTATGATAAGACATTGGAGTCCTGAGAATACTGTTAAACCAATGGTAAAATGGAAAGATCTTCTTACAGGTCAATGGAAGGGGTTCGATGTCCTTTTAACATGTGCAACAGAATATGCTTGTGTTTTTCCCCAGGACTTACCCTAACCTATTTTGGTACAGGATTGTCTAATTAGATATGTTCAGCCCACCACCTCCATCGAGTTACAGCCAGACAAGACATAAACCACACCATCAGTCTGAGTAGAATGTAGATGATGAAGAGAAAGTGTTGGTGCCAAAATTGAAACATCTCACCATTCAACAATCGCTTCCACCTCCACCCACTTGACTGAAGACATCTCATTATTTGTCATCTCCCACTCCTCATCCCAGACATTATCGTGGAGCTGTTTGAATGAGACACTGCAGACCACCCACATGGGGGCAAATCAAGGCGTTCAACCATGATGCCAAGGATCTGGTTCACTCTCAAAAACACTTCTCTCCCTCCCTCTACTGTTTTTGTTGCTATGCTGGCAATTATAGCATGCCAGGTGGGTTATATTTATCCAGAAAAACTTTATTGGGCTTATATCCCAAATCCTCCAATGTTCCACCCTGTTACATGGGATGCTAAGATTATTACTGTTTTTACTAATCTTTCCTCTTTCTTAGGAGGCCCCACTCTTTTTTCATCACAAGTCAGATCTGTTATTAATCATAATTTTTCTTTTTAGGTTGATCTACTTCTCCTCCAATATGTTTTAGTTTACCTAAAAATTCAGAATGGTCCCTTCATATTTTGGGTTGTTTAAACTCACGTATAAAAGCTATGGTAACTGATAGGTCCCCTTATCTTCCCAGAAAGGCTAATGACTGAGACAAAAGTTTTCTTAAATTATTGATGCTTGGGGATTCTGAACCTAAATTAGCAACCAGATTTTGGGACGAACACCTGAGCCCCGCAGATCGAGGTCCTGGGGGCCACGATCATGCTTCCATGCACCATCACGGGCAACAGAGACTCTGGTGACAAAAAAGGCGCCTCCCACGTGTGTCACGACAGGCATCCATGGCTCCCCAGGGAAAGGTCTGCATGGGCAGATGATGGCGCAGTGATTGGGAGAGGAAGGGGACCGCCCCCCGCTCAAGGATGGCAGACAGGGTGACTGAAACCTGGACTGCCCTCGGCATTACTATACCGCCTTGATCGCTATGTGTCCAATGGCCACCCTAGTTCAGTTGGGTCTGTTCCATGAGCTCAAACACGTCTTTGCTGTGGGGCATGAGTGTGGTGGGTGGAGGTCAACCTTCTGGGGCATGTAGCCAAAGTCACGGAAAGGACTTGCCCAGTGGCCACCTTTGAAACCTCCTGTGAACAACAGGCAGGAAAGTGCCTTTTCCTCTCCCATCCCTGATGTTGACTCCTCGCACTGGGTGTCAGGGGTGGTTGTGATGGTGGTGGTAGTGATTATTATTATTTGGAGTCAGAATCCCTCTCTGTCTCCCAGACTGAGGGGCAGGCGCACTATCACAGCCACCTCAGATTCCACCTTCTGAGCTCATGTGATCCTCCCACCTCTGGCTAGAATCACAGACCTGTGCCACCATGCCCGGTGAATCTTTGGATTTATTATTGATGGCTGAGATGAGGTCTCGCCCCTTTTCCCATGCTGATGTCAAATCTGCAGTCTCAGGCCTTTCAATTTCCTGGGTCTCTGTAGGGCTGGGATGCTAGGCTGAGACTCTGAGTTCAGCCTGTGGTTGTCATGGTGGTGGTGGTTGGTATTATTTTCTCAGATGGAGTCCCGCTCTGTTGCCCAGGCCATAATGCAGGGGCCCACTCTTGTCACCATGGCCTCCACCAGAGGGGCACTGGTGATTCTTCCCCCGTGGCCTCCCTAGTGGCCGAAATGACAAGTGTGCACCACCACCCTTGGCTCATTTTTTTTGTCTTCTTGTAGAGACGAGGTCTCGACAAGCTGCCTGTGCTGGTCTCAAACCCAGGTATCAGGCCTTCCACTTGTCTTGGACACAGAGTGCCGGGATGAGGGTGTGAGCACACATGCCTAGCCTAAACACCTTTCTGGAGGTCCCACAACTAGGCCTGCTCCCTTATGACAACCCGGGACACTGAAGAGGTCGATTGGGGTTGCCCACCGAGCCCTCCTGTAGGAGATCCCCTGATGCAGGTGCATATCTCCACATGGGTGTCACTACTCACCAGCCTCATTCCCTAGGGTTAATCCCCTCCCACCTCCCAGGGTCCACCACAGGGAAAGGGAGAGCTTGACTCTCAAATTTACAGGGGGCAGGGATGGCTGGGCGACTCTCACGTGTCCTCTTGGCTTTTGGGGAGGACAAGACAGGAAGATGGCTGGAGCCTGGGAGCTCGAGACCAGGTTGGACATGATAGCCATCCTCCAACTCGAATCCAAGCAAAACCCAGAAAACCTTCGTTGAGGGCAGTCCTCAGCAGTAGGATCGCCTCTAGCCCAGAGTTCATGACAAGGCAGGAAGACAAGGATTTGGACCAAATTAAAAGCCTGTGATTGCAGCAGCTTGGGATGCCCACACTGAGACGATGGCCTGAGTTGTGTGGTTTGAGAGCACCTTGAGCAACCTAGTGAGGAAAGAAAATAAAAAAGGAAAGAAAGAAAGGAAGGAAGGAAGGAAGGAAGGAAGGAAGGAAGGAAGGAAGGAAGGATGGAAAGAAAGGAAGGTAGGAAGGAAGGAAGAGAGGAAGGAAGGGAGGGAGGGAGGAAGGGAGGGAGGAAGGAAGAAAATAAAGAAAGAAAATAAAGAAAGAAGCAAAGTAACCCATTCCCCTGCAAAGTCTCTCCCCTCAGTCCTTCCCCTGCCCCCCCCACATGTGAGGGTGCCCCAAGCTTGGCAGCTTTCAACCCCATCCCCCCCAAATGGCTGCCACTGCTTTGGTGCGGGATTTCCCATACTCCCTGGCTGGGTTCCTGCCAGTTCTCCTCTCTTAGGTGTGAAATGTCTCCCAGGCAGGCCGACACCCCAACTCAGCAACTAGGACTTTCTGCCAAGAAAGGCCAGAGACACATTCCTCACCCAGGGACATTTCTACCCCCAATACCATTTTTCCTGTCTCTAAAGTCAGTCACCCTGTGAACACATGAAATGCAGTTGAGAATATGTGTATGGTTCCCATATATTTGGAAACAGTGTCTGGCTCTGTGGTCCAGGTTGGTGCTCGGGGACACAACCATCATTCATCACCAGTCTCAAAATTGTGGGCTCTGGCGATCCTCCTGCCTCAGCCTCCAGAGTGGCCGGGATGACATGCACCTCGACCCTAGACCCCCTGTTTGAATGGGTGAGGAAATGGGCTCTTCCTGTGTGCCCCAGGCTGGCCTTCGGCTCCTGGGCCTCAGCCATCCTCCTGCCTCAGCCTCCCAGAGCGCTGAGAATCCAAACATGATCCGCCGCACCAAGCCTTCTTGTCCATTTTTGACCAAGGATTGTGGCCGGGATAGGGGCTGAGCCTCATCATCCTAGCACTTTGGGAGGCTTAGGCCAGCAGTTGGCCAAACCTGTGGACCGAGACCCACTCGCGCACCTCAGTGAGACCTCTTCTCTACCCTCCATCCCAAATGAGCCAGGCATGGTGGCAAGTGCCTGTCATTCTGGCTTCTTGGATGACCAGGGAAAGACTCACAGGAGCCCTTCGGGACAAGGCTGTGTTGGCCGGAAGCGAGCCACCATCGTCCAGCCTGGGCAATGAAGTGAGACTCTGACTCAAAGAAAAAAAGGGAAAAAGGAAATAAAAGAAGAGCATCCATTAGTGTATGGAGTTGGGAACATTGTGAACACAGATCATTTGGGAAGGAGTCCCTAGCCTTGGGTCAAGAGTTCCTGAAAGATGGTGGATCGGCAGACTATCAGTCTGTGGCTTTGGAAGGCCGAGGCGGGGGACTGCTGGTGCCTGGGACTTCAAGACCAGCCTGGGCCATGTAGTGAGACCTCATTGCTCCACAGAATGCAAGCACTGGAGTCACACGTGGTGGTGCTCGTGGTCCTGGCTTCATGGGATCTGGTGAACTCCATCCTGCAGCATTTCTTTGTGTGGCTCCTGCCAACAGAATGTATGAATCCAGGCCGGGTATCATGGCTCACAGCCATCAGCCTTGTGCCCTGGGAGGCCAAGGCAGGAGGCTGGCTAGATCAGGAGTCAGAGAGTAGCTTGGGTGACGTGGCCAGACCTCGTGTCAGTGAGAGGTCCCCAAAATCGAGTCAGGTGTGATGGCCCATGGAGTCCCAACTGCTCAGGTGCTGAGGCAGGATTACCACCTAAGCCCTGGAGACTGAGGCCCTGGGAGGCACTTTCATGCTGCCATGCTGCAGCCCTGCAGACAGAGATCTGGCAACACATATGACATCTCTCATGTGCATCAGGGCAGGCGTCCATTGCTCCCAAGGGAAAGGTCCGTGTGGGAGGGCGATGATGCATTGATCAGGAGAAAAAATGGCCCTCCCCCAACCTGAAAGTGGCAGACTGGGTGACAGGAACCAGGGCTGGCTGTGACATTGGAGGACAGTTTTGATCTCTCTGTGCCCGATATCCGCCCAGGGCCAGCTGTTCCGTGACCTCACATGCATCTTTGCTGTGGGGCTTGAGTGTGGAGGGTGGAGTCAGGTCTTCTGGGACATGTGACCGAAGGCCTGGGATGGACTTGCCTGGTGGCCACCTTGGAAACCCCTCTCAAATGACAGGGGGAAAGTGCTTTTTTCTCTTTTATCCTTGAGAGTGACACCTCGTGCTGTGTGGCAGGAGTGTTGGTGGTGGCAGTGGTGGTAATTATTATTATTTGGAGTTGGAATCCTGCTCTGTCATCCTGGCCTTAGTGCAGGGGCACTTTCCTGGTCACTGTGGACTCCAACTGCTGGGCTCAGGTGATTGTCCCACAACAGCCCTTGAGTGGCTGGAACAAAAGCCTGTGAAACCACGCCCAGCTAATTTTGGATTTTTTTTGGCTGAGATGAGGTCTTGCCCAGTGTCCTGGACTGGTCTTGAACCCACAGTCTCAGGCCCTTCACTCATCTGGGCCAGGATGCCCTCTGAAGGGCCCTCTGAAGGGCCAGGATGCCAGGCTGAGCCCCTGTGTCCGACCTGTGGTTGTGGCAGTGGTGGTTGGTATCATCATGCTGAATCGGCGTCATGTTCTTTCACCCAGACCATAATGCAGGGGCCCGATCTTGGCCACCATGGTCTCCACTGTCTGACCTCCAGCGATCCTCCTGCTGCAGCCTCCCTAGTGGGTGGAGTGACAGCTGTGTGCCACCATGCTTGGCTCATTTTTTGGCGTCTTGTAGAGATAAGCTCTCCCCAAGGTGCCCAAGCTTGTTTGATCCCTAAAGCTCAGGCCATCCTCTCACCTCAGCCTCTGAAAGTACTGGGTGATAGGTGTGAGCCCCCCACCCATGGCCTTCACAACCCTTTTGGGACCCACCACAAGGACAGCTCCCTTCAGATGACACGGGACCCTGGCAAGGGCAGCTGGTGTCACCCACCTATCCCACCATGGGGGAGCACCTGGCACAGGGGTGTGTCTCCGCCAGGGCTTGCACCCCTCTATGCACCACAAACTGCAGGGGGAACCTGCTCACTCATCCCAGGGGATGCTTCAGGGAAAGGGCAGACATGATTCTCAAACCATGGGAGATCGGTCGGGCAACTCTCACCTGTCTCCTCAGCACTCAGGGAAGCCAAGATAGGAAGATGACGAAAGCTCAGGAGCTGAGACTGTGCTGGACACCATAGCAAGCCATCACTTCGACCCCAAGCAAAACACAGAAAATCATGAATGAGGGAAGACTTTGGTGGGAGAATTGCATCTGGCCCAGAATTCAAGACCAGACTGGAAGACCAGAATGTGGTAGACCAGCTCCAGCCGGGTTCAGGGTACCCCAAAGGTGGAGATGGCATTGTCGATTGGGGGGAAGAAGAGAGAAAGAGAGAGAGAGAGAGAGAGAAAGAGACTGGACTCTGGTCTAGTGCA